>NC_048299.1:256884253-256894444 GCF_013100865.1 Trachemys scripta elegans
CCTTAAAGACTAAGATTTATTTGGGCATAAGCTTTCGTGAGTAAAAACCTCACTTCTTCGGATGCAAGAAGTGAGGTTTTTACTCACGAAAGCTTATGCCCAAATAAATCTTAGTCTTTAAGGTGCCACCAGACTCCTTGTTGTTTTTGTAGATACAGACTAACACAGCCACCCCCTGATGTATGAATGCTGGCAGTGGAAGTGTAGGACCAGGAGCAGGTCTGCAGCTTGTCATGGCAGCACAGTGTGAGAGGAAGCCCAGGCTGATGGGTCAGAGGACTCATCAGTATCCCAATTCCCGGTGGCACCCCTGTGGAATGGGGAAATCTGTCACACCCTGAAAGGGAGTAACCTATCCTGGAAGGATTCAGAGACCTGGCCTGCTGGAATTCACAGCTTGTGAATGGCCCCAAGGTCAAGGCTTTGCATAACAACAGCTACACCAATAATAATAATAATTAACACTGCTGCAGTGCTTTTCATCTCCAAATTCTTTACACAAGCTTTACAAACATTAAGCAATTAATCCACAGAAGAACACCCCTATGATGCAAATATTATTCCCATTTTGCAAAAGTAGAAACAAAAAGATAAATACATTTTCCCAAAACCACAGTGGGGGTTAGTGTCAGGAACTGGGATTAGAACTGTGCTGCAAGTCCTGTGAGCAGACCACATCTTTGTGTGCTGATTTTAGTGGAAGTTGATAGTTTAGGGTAAATTAGGCAGGTTAATTAAATTAGTATAGTTCCTAATGCAGAGCCCATTGAAATAAATGGAAAGGACTTCAGTGGGTTTTGGATTAGGCTCATAGGGACCTGACCTCTAGGATATGAGCCTGTTGTTACGATGGAAAGAACTAATGGCTACCATCAAGTGCATCTTTGATCCAAAGACAATCGTAGACCTCCTTAAAGCCCATGCGTATGCTACGGACCCTTTGCTATTTCCTCTGAGCCTGACAATTAAAATCCTTTTATGTAGTAAAGACAGCTGGAAACAATGGGGTGGGGCACCACACAAGATGATAAATTGCATGGTAGCTCAGAGCTACATAGTCTGGGCCTTGATGTTTGCCTGGTAGCAAAGTCAGGAAATAAGAGTGCGAGTCTACACTGGAGCAGGATGTGTAATTTCCAGCTCTGGTAGACATACCTGCGGTAGCACTCATCGAGCTAGCAGGCTAAAAATAGCAGCATGGCTGTGGCTGGCTGGGATAACCACCCCATTTATGCATGGAGGGTTTCAGATAGGCTTGCAGTCGGGGTGGCCAGCCTATGCAACACCAGCCACATTACTATTTTTTGCAAGCTAGCATTGGTACCTCTACTGGAGTTGGAAATTATACCTCCAGCTCCAGTGTAGACATGTCCTGAGAGGCAAAGAGCCAACAGAAAGCCTGGAGAAGTAGTTGTGAGTGGCACCTCAGATGACATTGAAAGACAGAGCTTCTTGGACACAGAGATTGCTAGAGTGACATAGTTGGGGATTTCAAAGCAAGGAAACTGCCTGCTGTTTATTTCTACTGTGTTCAAAGGGAAAGGGACTTTATGTAATTTTTTTGTAAATAAACAAGATTATTCTGGGAACATGCCTGACTCATATGATTGACTTCTCCACAAACCTGCAAGACTGAGTGCTAACCACATGGGCCAAAGATGCAACAATATTCATTTTATTTATTTATCAAATCCATCTATCCACAGCCTAAAACTATCCTAACCTGGTCAGATTAAAAAAAAAAAAACACAGAAGTGGGGACTGTGAAGCAACACAATTTGTTTTGATCTGTACTCAGTATATCAAGCAGTCACATTCACCATTTCCTCTCAACATCCAGACCCACATCTATAATGTCCTAGGACTTCAAAGGGGTGTGTGTGCATTTAGCTTAAAATGCCAAGGTGATTTGTGGGAAGGTAGTCAGCACATTCTGGCAGCTATGGTAAAATCCTACTTCTTATTTGAGTATGTATTCCTGACTTCCCAGAACTGTTAAATTTTAGATTATCTGTGCATGTGTATTATAGGTTATGCAGACAATTTCTGGTGTTCTTCCACAAAGCACCTTTAGGAGTGGGGCCCACATGCTTGGCTATTCCATGCCTCATAAACAAACCCTAGACTACTGCTTCCAAAAGAAGCCCCAAAGAACCAAAGCAGGCTTTGTCCTAAGTGGGGAACTGGGATTATACCCTATTATTAGTTAAAGTTTTAGAATTGAGTAGGGAGAAGGCCAGGGGAGCTCACTCTCACCCTGATTTTCTGCATGCATGTTTGCCCGTGTACCTCTAAATATATGGTCGATAATCACAATCACAGATAAAACTGCATATTTTGAAAAGCACTTGCAAGACCCAGATTCTGCTTTCCTTTATAGATGTGCAACCCCTGCTGAGGTTTTTTACTTTACAGAGAACAATGTTGATCTCTGTTCCAGATTCAAATATATCATAGCAGGGGCAGATCTATTGACTTCAGTGAGTCACACTTGTTCATACAGGGTCTGAATTTATCCCTCTGTATATGAGCTGGGCTCTGAGACTTGGGACAGTGGGGGTGGGCTAGAGAAGCTGTGGACCCATGCTAAGAAGCTAGCTCCCAGATGCAGTGTAGACCCACCCTTCGTGTTTATGGTCTTTTTTATTCATCTAGACTTCTTTCCCTGGGGATAGGAGAAGAAACAGACACATGATAGATATTAGTCACATTGTTTAATGCACTACTGGAAGTCAGTAAAGAGCTGGTGCTAAGAACCTATATAGAATATATTAAAAAGTCCCCCATTAACCATGAGAGCATACCACTGCCAAAGCCATCAGTAAGGACAGAGTGTTTGATCACCAGGTACCTGCTCAGTTTCTTTGCTCCGTAGTCTACATAACATCAGGTAGACAGACCATTGCTAATGCAATTTTGTATTCTGGATTAATCAAGTGGTAATTAGTTTCTTTTACATTTGCTAATTTTGTTAAGACAACTCACTAGGTGTCTTTTAACTTGCTCATTATTAGGTGGATGAAAATGCTCATCTTGTCTGTGAATACCAATTATTCTTAGGCCTTGGCTACACTTACCCGGTAGTTCGACGGCTGGAAATCGAACTTCTGGGTTCGACTTATCGCGTCTAGTCTGGACGTGATAAGTCGAACCCGGAAGTGCTCGCCGTCGACTGCGGTACTCCAGCTCGCCGAGAGGAGTACCGCGGAGTCGACGGGGGAGCCTGCCTGCCGCGTGTGGACCAAGGTAAGTTTGAACTAATTCGAACTAAGGTACTTCGAACTTCAGCTACGTTATTCACGTAGCTGAAGTTGCGTACCTTAGTTCGAATTAGGGGGGTAGTGTAGACCAAGCCTTAGTGAAATCACCTGTTTTAAGACTAAGACTGTGAGATATACTCATTTTATTTGCTTTAATAATATGGAAGCAAGGCTTTCATATAAGAGACTGTATATTAAAAAGTGCACTTGCACATAGGGTGCTTTTTATTTTTACTACTTCCCACCCAATCATACTATGTATGTGTTTAGGAAAATGCCGTAAATATAAAGCAAATTCTGCAAGAATTCAAAGGGGGAAAAGAACCAGGTGAGAAAGAGCCAGGGTTCTTGACAGTCCAGTGTCTTCTGCAGCAAGACACAGTGTATAGTGACCTCTGTAGTAGTTCAGTAGTTCAGACTGAGGCCAGGTTTTGTGAAACTGATTTTACCACCAATTGGAAGTGAAGTGAAGTACTGATGCTGCTGCAATCTACTGTGGATGTATTCTCTCTCTCACTTTTTGGGATTAGTTCCCGTCTCCATTTGTGAGAGAGAGTCAGTGAGGATACACCTACATTGTAAAAACAAAACAGACACAGAAGCAAGTTTCAGAGCCTGGGTCAACTAACTTGGGCTTGCAGGTCTGGTGCTATGGGGCTAAAGATACAAGTGTAGATGTTCCTGCTCAGGCTGAAGTCCAGGTTCTGAGACCCTCCCCTCTCACCAGGTTTCAGAGCCTAGGCTTCAGCCTGAGGGAATGTCTATTCTGCTATTTTAAGCCTGATAGCGAAAGCCCCGTGAGCCCAAGTCTGTTGACCTGGGTCCTGAGGTGCACTGCCACTTTTTTTTTCTCCTCGCAGCACAGCCATACCCTGAGAGTCAACATGAAGTGCGATGCTACATACAGTACTATCCTACAGGATGTGAGGCAACTTCAACCTTCCTGCTTAAGCTCAGCATTTTATAAAACATACTGGATTAAAGGAGGTCAGGTCATCCGCTACTTAACAGTTACAGAGTCACATTCTAAATCCTGGAGAATCCTCTCTGATCTAAACATCCCAATCTTGGAGGGAAATTTTAATATGGATGTAAAAGTTGCTGCTCATTTTCATTTCTTGTTCCCATAGTTTCATACACACACTCACAACAAACAAACAAACAACACATTTTAAAGGTTAATCAATATTTTTGTTTTATGGAAAAAAGCAAAGGCAAGACATTTTACTTTAAAAATAGCCTTTCCCACCTGAGCAAAAATCCTATGTTAGGTAATTTCATATCCGTTTAAAGAGCTGGATGTAATGAAAATCTCCCTCTCCCCAAAACACACTTCCCTCCACAAACAAAACAAAACAACCATTCTTATGGCTGATGAAATTTCCTGTAGCATCAATCCATCCATCCCTCTGCTCAAAATGGTGTTGTACAAGGTAAAGTCCTCTGGGACCCAACATTCAAATCCAATACATGGGAAGGAACTATTTAGCAGTCTCCCTGGAAGAGAAGCTAATCATTAGAATAAAAAGGCAATCCTGGGATAACTTTTGTCCTGGGCCTCTGCTGAGGGAAAGCCTGCACGTCAGAGTATTGCCAACCCCAAATGTTCAAAAATCACGAGTTAGAATCACCAAAAATCATGAGATTATGTAAAAATAATAGATTTGGTGTGTTTATTTACCTTCTGCTTTTTGAGCCTTTAAGGTGCACTGGGGTCACATTTTGAAGCTTTCTCCACAGCCATGAGGCCTAGAAACTTACTTTTTCTTTAAGAATGAAGGCTGAAATCACCACATGTCCACTTGACTCCAGGAGCTGGGGCTTGAAGGAAAACAATAATTATCATGAGAGTCATGACAAAATCATGAGAGTTAGCAACACAAGGGGTCACTGGCCCTTTTACATGAGTCCAGGCCCAGCTACCTGTGATGAGCTAATTTCAGGGGATTGAGCCCATCCAGGTAGTTAAGTCTAATGAGCACCTGGGGCTCATAAAAGGCCCTCAGGACTCAGTTGCAGGGAGATGCTGAGAGAGAGAGAACATCTCCTAAGGGAAAGGCGCTCCCGGAGACCACAAGCCCCAAAACAGAGGGCTGTGCAACCCCTGAGTCCCAGGGGAAAGACGACAGGCCAGGGAGGCCAGGACTGAGAAACCCAAGCCCAAAGAGGAGGTGTGTGCAACTCCTGAACCCTAGGGGAGAGACTTTATTTCAGGTTTCTTTGTATTTAATAAAGTAGAACTCTAGGAGGGGAATTTTCTCTTAAACAGCTTTAGACAGTGTGGAGCTCTTAAGGGGCCCTGAAAGAAGGGTAACTGAGGAAGGGAGTGCCTGCAGCAACACACTAATTCAGGAAGGGGTGCAATAGGGCAAGCACAATCTGTGACTCTGCATCACTGTATATTCCCAGCGCTGGGTGGATTATGAGTTGCTGAAGCCTGATTTCATTGAGTGTTTCTAGTGAATGTTCAATTAAATTAATCAAAGAAACAGAAGAATGTATTAAGATAAATGGAAAATGGGTGAACAAACATGCAGATGACAACGCTGTTGGCTATTTAGAAGGTGGTCTGATGAAGTTAGTGGACATTATATATGAATATGGTCTAGAGTGGAATCAGGGCCGGCTCCAGGCACCAGCCCACCAAGCATGTGCTTGGGGCGGCGCCTGGAGGGGGATGGCGCGGCGGGGCGCTCCGGCCCGAGAGCGGGGCCACGACTGGGCTCGCCGCCCTCCCCCCGCCACTGGGGGAGAGCGGGGCCCTGGCCGGGCTCGCCGCCCTGCTCCCGGTGCTCTGGCCGCCGGGGAGAGTGGAGCCGTGGCGGGCTCACCGCCCTCCCCCCGGCGCTTCGGCCCGGTTGGGGATTGTGGGCCCGCGGCCGGGCTCGGCGCCCTCCCCTGCCGCATGGCGGGGGGGTGGAGGGTGGCTTTTTTGCCCAGGGCGGCAAAAAAGCCAGAGCCGGCCCTGAGTGGAATGTAGACAAGACAAAAACCATGGTGATATGCAAAGATCCTGCGGAAATATGCAAGATTCTAGTGACTGACACTCCCATACAGCAAGTGAGAGTGAAAAGAGTCTAAGGGCATTTACAATATCCAACTGTGACAGTGTCTGCTCTGCTCACTGCTCGGCAGCACCTCCTTATGGCTCATCTGGGGAATTATCTCTGACACCCCTTCCTGCAGTTACTCAGCCCTTCATTCCACTCACTCACTCCATGGCCTCTTTCACCTTGAGCTGTAGCACTTTCCTCTTCATGGCTTAGCCCTCCACTTAAGTCATCTAAAAGTTCTCCCTCCTTGCAGGGTACCATCAAAGTCTGCTTCCAGCCAGTCCTCAACCCAGCAGCTCTGGGCTTTTACTCTCCCAGCCCTTACTGCTCCTTGCTTGGACTGCTTCCTAGTCTGTCATTACACCTTCCTGTTCTTCCCTCTTGTACCAGTAAGTCAGACCACAAGTTTTCCCCCCTTGCAGCCTACCAACTCCCTCTCTTTATAGATCGCACCCAACTCCTCCCACAGCTGGACTTCATCAGCAATTAGGCCCTGGCACTCCCTAGGTTCCTCCAGGTGCAGCCTAACGGTAAGTGGCCTAATTTACCCCTTCAGGCCTTGTACCCTTTACACCTACATTTAGACTGTTCTAGATAAACTAAAAGATTCTAAAGCACTTTACAAATATAGGGGATTTCCACCAATGAAATGCAGGTATCCTGAAGGTTAAACCAGTAACCTTTTACTTACACAGTAAGTACTTACACAATTGTTTAGGGAAGAAAATTAAGAACACAATATCAATTGAAACTGCAGGGAGAAGTTGGGTAGATTGAATGCATATACCCAGGCAGGAATTTGGCCAGGACATAGGGGTTCATGCATCTCAACTCTTACCCCAACGTCCAGCCCAGCTTCAATGACTAGATGTGATCATGGTCTTGATTTTAATCTAATTCTAAAGATAGCAGCACAGCATTCCCCATTCTAGGACACTAGTTCAGTCCTGTCTCAAAGAGAAGAGTGCTACCTATTAAATCATCGGCATCACTTCCTGCAGAGCCCAAGTTTCCCAGGCAAATACTAATTTATCCCAACCATGCTTATATCATGAGGATCAGATAACATAAAGAGCTACAGCTGTAGTACAGGAAAGAAATCTTGGAAGATAACAGCTGAATTCAGATTTTTACATGTAAGATTGGTTCTGCTTTGAGCAGGGGGTTGGACTAGATGACCTCCTGAGGTCCCTTCCAACCCTGATATTCTATAATCTATAATTCTATAATCTAAAGTACCGGTAGTTGCTGAAACCTCAAAGACTGGTGCTTCACCTGGAGATAAAACATCAATGTGGGAGTCTTCCTGGGTGTGAACCTAGACTTTAGAATAGGATGAGACCTAGTCTTTATTCAGGATTTGAACTGCAAGTTGCCCATAATTTAGTCCAATGTCTTATCTTGGAAAGGTTTGGCACACAAGAGACATGAAAGGAATGAATGAGAGCAGAAAGGAGATCAATAGGGAGATTACAGACTTTGGAAAATCATTTGTTGTTATTCCAAGTTAGTAGGTGAATTTGGAAGAGGCACTATCTCGGTCTGACATATATGGCTGGTGTCTGTATAGGATTTGAGTCTGATGGAGACTTGTCCAGGGTTGCACAGCAGGTCTGCCTAGTTTCTTCCTGTTAGTCAATTTATAACACTTGCTTTTTGGAGGGATCTAATGTTTTACAGTTGTGTCTTTAAAATGTGTTTTAAATAAAACTCTAGCCAAGAATGTTGAGCGTGTCATTTGTGGGGAAAGGTGAAGGCTGTGGGAGCCTTCCATGGTTATGTAACTTGCTTATTTTTATCTCTGTTAACAAAAGCATTAGTTAATAAAGTTTATAACAAAAAAGTTTTATGGATTCATATAAAGCTTGTAAATTTTAGAATGTTCACACATTTTTTCATATGTATGTGAAGATTCAAGTTCACACATTTTGTAAATACAAAAAGATCCCAGAAGATTAACAAAGTGTGTTTATATAAAAAAAATGCAAATAAATATATTAAGATTTTTCTTATATGTAAAAATCTGAATTCAGCTGTTGTCTTCCAAGACTTAGAAATCAGAGCCATCTCCTTGGAACAAATAAATTCACAACATAACAGGGAAAGGATGGAGATTCCAAAACTGGAAAGCACCCAAACAGATACACAAGACAATGGGAAGGCAGGCATAGGTATAAACTGAATTCAGGCACTCTGTACCCTTCCCATGCCACAGTGTTATTTTGTCGTGTATTATGTTACTGTGTAAACACAGTGTGGAAATAATAAAACTAGCAAACATGCTCCACTAATATCAATGATGGGGCAATTTCAGTGGATTAAGAAAATTCACCTGATAAATATGAAGAAAGCATGTGCATTGCCACTAACACCATAATGCAAATGAATGTGTAGAATTTATAACAGCTGCTGGACCTTTTCATTTTTAAATGCTAGGTGTTTGATCCAAAATGCTGTTCTGGGAACATGTTTCTAGATCTCAACCTGCTAGTCGAGATGATTATTATTTTCCCACTCCCACTCCGAACAGGCACATGCACAAGATACACACGCACATCCGCTATGAGAGAAAAAAAACAAGCATAATAATAATAATAAAACCCAACAGCAACAAGGTGGCACTTGCCATTTGAAACCAATGTTGTGATTAGCAGGGGCCTGCAAGGCTTGTTATACTATTTTGCAGCATGTCACCACTTACATCAGAGGCACCCCAACTTGGCTCAACAGCATGACACGTTGGAGAGATGCCAAAAGCCCGAGGGCAACACCTAATTTAGAGAAAATGGAGCAGACTGCAGCTGCCCTAATCTCTCATATGAGAATGTGCCCTGTGTATATTATGTAATGCCCTGTGTTGATACAAAATGCCAAGTTGCTCAGATCAAGATTGGAGCATACTGTATGCAGGTGCCTGTAATCCCCATATGACAACTCCATATTATGAACGTGGGTGGCCACAGTGAAGAACTTTAGAGGTATTTGGTTAATGGCTGCACTTTGACCAACCCAATACGTTGATTAGCTTGAATTCATTAGCACCCTGTTTATATCTTTGAAAAAATCTTAATCCCAAACCATCATCTAGTTCTACCCACTGTTAAATGACAGAAATCCATATTTGTCAGAAACAGTTAAAAGTCATGAGATATTTAGATAGGAATTTTGGCATGCTATAGTTTATTCAGATCTGCAGTAGCACTATGGAAATTCTTTCTAATATAACTTTAGAAGGAACAAAAAAAGCCACCCAACCTTTCAGAAGTTTCTGCAAATAGCAAACATATGATTTGCTTGACTCATTTCTATTTTAAATACTAAAGTACACATTACCCATTTCACACAAAGGCAGATCTATGTACAGGCTAGGCTTTGCATGCGTCTTCAGTAGTCTAAAGATTGATCAGCAGTGACCGCAGTGTGTTCACAGTAAAACAAAACAAACATCCATCAGTAACAAAACTTTGGTTATTTAAATACCATTAAAATTATGATACAGCAAATGCCAGGGAATTCATAATTAAGGGTGACAATTCATCCTTAATTAAAGTGGACATAACTAAAACCCAGGGTCCAAATGCCACTGAACTTCACAAAAGCTCAAATCAGGATTTGTATTGAAACTCTGTGCATGATCCAATGTCTATGATGAGCTGGATTTAAACCTTGGATAGACAGGCCCTGGTACATATCACTGACCTTAAAAAGAACAGGAGTACTTGTGGCACCTTAGAGACTAACAAATTTATTAGAGCATAAGCTTTCGTGGACTACAGCCCACTTCTTCGGATGCATATAGAGTGGAATAAATATGCATCCGAAGAAGTGGGCTATAGTCCACGAAAGCTTATGCTCTAATAAATTTGTTAGTCTCTAAG
>NC_048299.1:256897205-257059816 GCF_013100865.1 Trachemys scripta elegans
CTTAGAGACTAACAAATTTATTAGAGCATAAGCTTTCGTGGACTACAGCCCACTTCTTCGGATGCATATAGAGTGGAATAAATATGCATCCGAAGAAGTGGGCTATAGTCCACGAAAGCTTATGCTCTAATAAATTTGTTAGTCTCTAAGCTGCCACAAGTACTCCTGTTCTTTCTGCGGATACAGACTAACACGGCTGCTACTCTGAAACCTGATCACTGACCTTGTTTCCTACCACCTTCCCATTACCCTCTCTACTCTGCAACTGATGTCAGTGTTGCCATTCATTGGTTTTCTGCTCCACCTGTATTTTTTCCCATGCTGCTCCTATGCATGGAATGGTCTTCCAGAACCTGATTGCTCTTAAATCTCACTTCTGCTATGTTGCTAAAATGAAGTGCACTAATTAAAACACCTTATTTACAACGAAAGTTCAGGATGCATGTAATTGAAGTGAGTCATCATGTGATCAGATGATTATCAACCTCATCCATTTCCCCACTTGGTCACCCTGTCACTAAACCATGTATAACATCAGATTGAAAACTCTTCTGGACAGGGATGTTTTTTTACGTTTCTGTAAAGCATCATGCACATTTTTCGGTGCTGTGAAACGAATTATGAATTATTAATAATTAACCAGGCTGAAATCATTAACTTATCTATAGGAAGCTTTGTATCTTAATATTTTATCTTGCATTGTATATTAATTGTACTGGAATACAATGCAAGCTAAGTAATCCTGATCAACATATATTATTACTAAGGCTATGTTTTAGTCAGGGGTATTTTTAGTAAAAGTCATGGACAGGTCATGGGCAGTAAACAAAAATTCACAGCCCATGACCTGTCCATGACTTTTACTATATACTCCTGACTAAAATTTGGGGGGGTGCCTCAGGGGCGTGGCTCTGGGGGCACCATGGGTGCTGAAGGGGGGTGTGCCACAGGTGCTGGGGGGGGGTGCGGCCTAGGGAAGCACCATGGGTGCTCGGGGGGCATGGCCCAGGGGGGCGCCGTGGATGCTGGGGAGGGGGGGCACTGTGGATGCTGGGGGGATAGCGGTCGGGGGGGTGCCATGGGTGCTCATGGTGGGAGTCACGGCCTGGGGGGCATGCAGATGCTACGGGGAGGAAGGCTGACCCCAGCTCCTAAATCCATGTTTTGCCTCCACTCCGTCTGAAGTCCTGATTCTGCAGCTCCCATTGGCTGGGAACTATGGCCACTGGGAGTTGCAAGGGCAGTGCCTGTGGGCAGAGGCAGCACGGGGAGCTGAGGGAGGGGAGTTCCTGTCGCCTTTCCAGGGATCCCCCTCCGCCCCCCCAAGGTAAGCACCACCCCGCACCCCAACCCTGAGCCCCCCACACCCAAACTCCTGCTGATGGGGCGGGTGGGGGCCGAGACTGCCCCAGCAGCAGCCAGTGCGACTGGCCCAGGGGCTGCCCGAGCTGCTCCGGCAGCTCCAGGGCCAGCCGTTCTGGGCTGCTGCAGAAGTCACGGAGGTCATGGAAAGTCACAGAATCCGTGACTTCCATGACCTCTATGACAAACACAGAGCCTTAATTATTTATTTTTACGGAGCAATTCTGCAACACACACATATTGACTAAAATCCTGGGTCCTCCAAAGTCAATGGAAAAACTCCCACTAACTTCAAAGGGGTCAGGATTTCACTCACTGTCCTAACTCACACGAATTGTCCCAATGATCACTTCAGTAATCAGCAAAGGATGTTGCTCTAGCAGTGCGGGCACTTTACAACCAATAGGAGGTCCCTGCACCGAGGAGCTTGCAATATACATTGGCTTTAACACAGCAAGGGATGATGAACAGAGGAAGGGCAAGGGCACACAAGGTGCAAAAGAAATTATCATGAAATGTGCTTTATATTGGGAAGACACCTTGTTTATTCCTCTGATTTTTAAAAAAAAATAAATTAATTGTGTATAATATGGTTTATGGACAGTGTCCAGAATGAAGACCAGCATAAAGATCTGGGGAGGGGTCTATATATATTTTATGTAGTTTTGAAATGTTAAAATAGATGCTTCAGAGGTGTGCAAAATAAGGCATATCTCAACACCAGCTTTCAGCTTGTCTTCCTTCAGATAGATAATATATGTATTAGGTAGGACCTTTCTGTGACTAATTTGGTCTGTAAATTCCTTAGGGAGCAGACCAGCTCTGTTCGTACAGCACTGACTATATTACCACACACACATACATGGTAACTGGTTTAGCCTGAAGACGATGAGCCTAAAGATAGTGTAGGAGTATTATTTCTGTGATTAAAAGTGAAATAAACGTGGCACATGATTGGAAATATTATCCTGTAGTTGTATACAATGCAATTCTGTATTGAGGATGACTAAGTGTGGGAAAGCAGCCAATGCAGCTACAGGATAATATTTCCAGTTATGTGCCACATTATTTCACTTTTAATCACAGAAATGATACTCCTTCAATATCTTTAGGTTTATTTTTCTCAGGCTAAACCAGTTATCTCCAGTATAGAGATTCACTCCCTAGCCCCTAGAACTAATTATTGGATTATATAAGAAGATCATGCCTGACCTAATATTGCAGCTGTACATCAAGAGGGAAAAATATATAGTAACACATTCCCCTAGGGATAGTATCTATGACCTGGTATGCTACTTAAGTAGTCTATTGTCTGAAAGGTTAAGAGATGCATAGATTCCAAGGCTAGAAGTGAACATTGTGATCATCCTAGTCTGAGCTCCTGTATGACACAGGCCACAGAATTTACCTGAAATAATTCCTAGAATAGATATTTTAGAAAAATATCCAGTCTTGATTTAAAAATTGTTAGTGATGGAGAATCCAACATGACCCTTGGTAAATTGTTCTAATAGTTATTTGGTCTTGCTGTTAAAACATATGCTTTATTTCCAGTCTGAATTTGTTTAGCTTCAAATTCCAGCCACTGGATCATGTTATACCTTTCCCTGCTAGATTGAAGAGCCCATTATCAAATATTTGTTCTTCATGTAGATAGAAACTGTTGTAGCCCCTCCCCAGAGGTGTGGCTAAAGCCTCCTCCCAGGTGCTTGCTGATGAGAGTTGCTTCTCCAACCTCCTCACATGTGTTGGGTCCTGGGTTCTTTTCATGACGCCTGGTGCCACCACCCAAGGTGATTCCTCTCTCTGCCTGGGACACAAGGGGTGCTCTCCCTTGTGAATAACTAATATTAGGAACATGACCCAGTACACAAGAAACAAAATACAATAATACAAATTCCAGCAAATGAAATGGCACACCTAAAAATGTAGCAAAGGGGGACTTCACTGGGGACAAGAAACAGAAGCTTTAGGGAAGAAAAGGATTAAGGTCAACTAATACATGCTAATATACAATCAATACTCCACCTGCCACTATTCACAACTGCACCACAAACCCCAGCTCCCTTCCTGGAACCTTCCCAGGAAGTTGTAATACCTACGATTTGTCTGGCGATGCAGTGCTGAGAACATTGGCTGGCTTAAAAAAAACAAAAGGATCCCCTTAGCATTTTCATCCTTGGGTGGGGCAGAGCCCTCTCCTGGCTCCCTTGCCTAGAGTCCTGTGGAGGTCTTGGCTGGCTTTAGATAGCCGGTGCCAAGCTGGTTCTCCCCTGGGCTTGAACTGTCTGACCATGCACCAGATTCACAGCAATTCCAAGACTCCCTTTGTGGGGAGTGGGTGTTAATCAGACACACCCTGAGCTGTTTTTCTTCTCTCTCAACTCCATCCAAACTCAAACAGCCCCAAAATGAAACTGAGGGCTTATCTACACCACACAGCTTTTAGCGACAGGGCTGTGTCGACACAGATGTTCTGCACTTCTCCAATGCAGAGAAAAGGGAATGCAAGGAGTGGAGGGAAGCCAAAAGGCAGAACAGAAAAGAAAATCAGGAGTTTGTTAAGGACACTACTGAGTGGATGACAAAAGTCATGGAGGAGCAAACGCAGATGCTGAAGCCCTTAATAATGTTGCAGACTGAGCCGATGCTTGCCCACCCTCCTTTGCAGCACATTCAGGACTCTTTTCTGTGCCCCCCCCCCCCCAAACTCCACCCACACAATCCTTTCCACTGTCCGGGTCTTCTGGGTTTCCCCTTCACTCCACCACCTCGGACAACTTTCAGAATGATAGCTGGACCTGCACACAGCTCTGAAAGTCTGCCCTGCTCCAGTACCTCCTTTCCCACCAAGTGTCTATGCTTAATGGAATGGAATTCCTAGGAAAGCTACATGTAATGTGTAACATTGCAGCACCAATCACAGAGATATACATTACTGGTTCTCATTTTCAAAGTGTTGCCTCAAAGCCTCCCTGATTTGAATTGCCCCTTTCCGGGCCCCTCTGGTAGCCCTGATATCTGGCTGCTCAAAATCACCAGCCAAGCAGTCTGCCTCAACACTCCACCCCTGAGCAAACCTTTCATCCTTAGCTTCACAAAGATTATGCAATGTACAACACTCGGCTATGACCATGGGAATATTATCCTCATTGAGGTCTAACCTGCCATAAAGGCATCACCAGTGTGCCTTTAATCTGCCAAAGGCACATTACATGGTCATCCGGCACCTACTCAGCCTGTTGTTGAACTGCTCCTTATTGCTGTCCAAGTTTCATGAGCCATGGCTATAAAGGGTACGCCGGGTCTCCCAGGATACTATGGGCATCCCTCACTGTAATCTTCTGGTCTGGAAAGAAAGTCCCCACTTGTAGCTTTCTATAGAGGCTGGTGTTCCTCAATATATATGTGTCATGCACCTTCCCAGACCACCCCACATTGATGTCAGTGAAACGCCCATGGTGATCCACAAGCGCCTGCAATACCATGGAGATGTACCCCGTCCTATTGATGTACTCTGTTGCAAGGTGGTCTGGTGCCAAAATTGGAATATGTGTGCCATCTATCACCCCTCCACAGTTAGGGAAACTCATTTCTGCAAAGCCATCCACTATTTCACGCACATTTCCCAGAGTCACAGTCCTTCGTAGCAAGATGTGATTAATTGCTCTGCACACTTGCATTAATGCAGCCCCAGTGGTCGACTTCTTGATTCCAAATTAATTCACGACCAACTAGTAACAGTCTGGAGTTGCCAGCTTCCACACAGTGATTGCCACATGCTTCTCTACCAATAGGGCAGCTCTCATTCTGGTGTCCTTGCACCATAGTGCTGGGGTGAGCTCCGCACACAGTTCCAGGAAGGTGGCTTTCCGCATCCGAAAGTGCTGTAGCCACTGCTCATCATCTCAGACCTGCATCACAATACAATCCCACCATTCAGTGCTTGTTTCCCAAGCTCAAAAGTGACAGTCCACTGTCTGCAGCTATCCCGTGAATGCCAAAAGCAATCTAAAGTTGCTCTTATCCATATCAGGGCCGGCTCCAGGCATCAGCTTACCAAGCAGGTGCTGGGGCGGCCACTTCAGAGAGGGGCGGCACATCCAGCTGTTCGGCGGCAATTCGGCGGACGGTCCCTCACTCCTGCTCGGAGCGAAGGACCTCCCGCTGAATTGCCACCACAGATCGCGATCGCGGCTTTTTTTGTTTGTTTGTTTGGCTGGCTGGCTGCTTGGGGTGGCCAAAACACTGGAGCCAGCCTTGATCCATATCACAAAGCATGTCAGGCAACTTGGAGTCTTCTTCAGTTAGGAACTTTGTGATTAACTGCACTGCCAGCTGCAATGTCTTAATGACAGTTAGCAGAGCATAGGGGAGGAGTGTGGGATCCATCCCTTCTGACAAAGATGCTGGGATACACAGCAAACAAGGGCCATAGAAAAATGCTGCGAAAGAAAGCCAGAAGCCCATGGAATGCTGGGACAGAAAACAATGCATCATGGGACATTGAGCCTGGTCCCAAGATGCGCCATGATCCGCTCCAGCTTCTTACAAGACCTAGCGGCAGAAGGTGTTGAGCTGGACTGTGAAATAGGTACCTACAGTGCATTGCTCACACTGCCGATGATAATGCCCCAACTGTGGACTTTGCTAACAAAGGGAGCGAGTGTGAACATGCAATACTGATTTTTATTATAGCGCTTTTTGAGTGTCGACATGACTTTTGTTGACAAAACTCTGTTATGTAGACAAGGCGTTAGACAAACCCTGGAAAAGATCACAGACAACAAAGGGCATCTGAGTAAAAGCAAATAGGAAAAAGTAACATCGACATGTATAAAACTTGAAGGAGCAGATACTTAAAAGGGGGAATTGTATTAGTATGAAATTTAATTTATTAATTAAGAATCTGTATTTTAGCAGATGTTGGTGTAATCTAGAAGGAGATTCTTCAATTTTATGAATCTTGGTCTCAAAGTCAAGTTGAAAGTCCACTGACATTTTTAGAGCATGAATAATCAGAAACCTATTACTACACTGGTTTTAAAACTTTTATTAAGAGATGTTATTATGCATAGAGTAAAAAAAATGAAATTAGAAAGCTTCCCCTGTTCTGTGTGTGATTCTTTTATAGAAACACTGAGATGTACAGTAATGTTGTCTTCCCATTTTGCCTGATGGTTTTTATTAAACAGCAAAACAAACAATTTGATGGGAGTTATTTAATTTAATTTATTCATTTATTCATGCATTTATTTATTTATTTCTGAATATAAGCCAAGCTCTAGGTTTGTAGCAGTTTGGTTTCCTACAAACACATTTGAAAATATATCGGAGTTTAATAAAAGATTTAATATACTTTGCAAGGATAAGTGAAAATGTAGCCAAGACCTTCCATTTCTATTGTGTATCTAATCCACTTGAGATAGAGGAGAAGTGAGAAGCATTCAGATATTGATGGCAGAAGGTAGAAAATATGATGAGAACTAAGAGAGACAGGAGAATTGTGATATGGAATGGTAGTGTAGGTTGTCTATGGTAAGAGGGATGAGAAATATATGTATACAATAGGTGAGGGAATGAAGTAGAACAGATGAGATAGAGGTAAGGGCAGGACAGTAAAATCCAGAGAGGGACTGAGCTACAGCTGAGAAAATATGGGAAACCAGTCCAGCTGTGAGGGAAGTTCTCTCTTGGTTCTAAAATGCTCTCCAATCCTGTTAGCGGAGGAAGAGATTAATTAAATGGAGAAAATGAAGCTTCGTTATCAGTACACTGTGGGCCTATTTCCAAGTTCCTTATTTAAAGCTCGATTGCTCCCTCCCATGGGGTGGAGGGAGAAGAAACCTCAGCAAATTCTCCTTACACAATTTTCTCTCCATTCATTCCATCAGAGAGGAGTTGGCTTCCTATGAAGAGGAGGCTGTGAATGATGCCAACCCCTAAACTCCACAGATCATCTGAGACCCAGGTGAAATAGCAGCAGAACAAGGCCAAACACAGAGAGGTCCTATGTCTCTTCACTGGCTCTGCGTCATCAGTGCTGCCCTCCCATTGGAGGGAGAAAATGCTCAGGCCAGGTCTATACCAAATAATTAAGTTGACCCAGCTACTGTGCTCAGGGATGTGAACATTTTCCCCCAATCCTACAATGAGATCAACATAGGTAGGTGAGCACAAGGGTCCATTCATATGTGAACTTCAATGCAGAATCATGTAAGTTAAAGTCACATAAATCAGAGGTATGAGAAGGTGAGAGCTAAAGACAAGTAAAAGGGAAAGTATTTTTATAAGGGAAGTTTTGTGTTTTATTTATTAGGAACTCGGGTTGAAAAATAAATCAGGTGAAATAATGAACTAGCAGTTTCAGGGAATTTTGTTTTAGTTAATTCCAAAGATAAAAATAAGGTTAACATTTTGGGTGCTTGGATAGTTATGTAAAAGTTGATCATTTTCCTCAGGGTACTTAACTACATATCATATATATAATTATTTTACAGCACCAGATAGTGTATCTATATTATCTTGCAGCACCAGTTAGTAGCTAGGCTCTTGACAGAACACATTGAGTGGCATCTTTAAAAACTCCATCTGACTTCATTGGCAGCTGGGTTAAGCCAAGGCTGAGCGCTCTTGAAAATCCAACACAATCTCTTCCTTGAACAGTTTATGGGTTAAGGCCCTGATCATGCAAAGCAAGTCTTGCAGGCAGATCCTGTGCTCATATAGATTACATATCTTATTTGAATGAGTTGGCATGCACCATCACTGAATGTTATACTTTTTATGATATTACAAAAATATTGAAGAATATAGCCATATGCTACATGGTTCCATCATGTTGCCTCAAACATGGCCTACCCTCTTATTAAACAAAAAATTTGGTGATGTGGACTTGCCAGTGGAACATGAAGATGCATTGAGATTCAACACAGAAACAAGATTAGTTTTTGAACTAGTAATAGATAGGAATGATAATCTAGTGGTTAGCAAGCTACTTTGGGACTCAGGACACTTACCTTTAATTCCCTGCTCTACCACCAACTTCCTGGTGACCGTGGAGCAGTTACCTAGCCTTTCTGTGCTTCAATTTTCTTCCCCACCCCCTCCAATGAAATGGGGATAACTGTTCCCTACTTCCCAGGGATGTTGTCAGGATAAATATATTAAAGATGATGAGATATTCAGATACTGTGGTAGTGGGAGTCATATAAGTATCAAAAGTAGAGGAACAAAGCCATTTTCAGGGTCTGACCATTAGTTTGATTCTAGGAATAAGTAAAAGGTTGAGACGAGAAGGTCATTTGGGCCGCTGCTGTAAGGTACAAAGTATCTTGTGAGTAGAAGCATGCTCCCTGCACTCTTTTTCCTGCCAATGGTAGTATGGAGCAGTCAACACCTCATGGGAGGTGCTCAGCACCTTTTAAGATTGGACCTTGCCAATCCCTGGATGTTTTTATAAAGACCAGTCCAAAACTGCATGGAAAAATTGGCTAATATACAGATTAAAATACAGACTTCCCTCTCCTCCCCCCATCCCCAAGATTCCTGTGGTCACCTCTTTGAGGAAAGTTTTCCATTACACAGGACTGCTTTATTTAAAAACTATAATGAATGTAAGGACAAAATCAGGTCCAGCTTGCCTTTTACCATTGTGACATACAAACTAGGTCAGTTACCAGCAAAACTTATTTCTCCCAAACTCTGCATTCCTTTTTCAATATTTAGATGAATATTTTCTGGCTAGCTGGTTTAAAGTAATGGTTTCTGTAAGTAAATCTTGCCTTTCATATTAAATCCCATCAATTGCAGTGACACTTGCATAGGAGAGCAAATCTGATCAGCTACAGATTTCCCCATTGCTGAACTCAGCCAGAAAAACCCTCCTGACTACAGCAGAAATGTTAGCAGTAATCCTAGAAAAATCGTATGTTGCCAGCACTTAATGGCTGGTTCATTGATTAACCGCCTGAGGTAAACAGAGGGAAGTTAATACTGTAACAAACCACTGTGGTTTATAATATCAGTGACTGCATGAAACTACTGAGTTTCAGAGAACTACTGCTGGTATAAACTATATTCAACAACTTATCCTAGCAGTATTATATATTTAAAGAAAGAATGATAGGCTGCCTAGAGCATTGGTTGTTTCATACTGTTAGCAGCCCTATTCGTCCTGTCAGAATACCTGGATATGTTTATAATTTTACTTTTAGATCGATACAAACTTTATAGGATAGTGTTTCTTTCTACCTCTCTGACAGTAGCAAATGCCAGTGCAGTCAATATAAGGAATTGATGAGCTCAGCACCAGAGCATATAGTGGTAATCGAAGTAACGGCAGCAAAACTTGAACCAGTCATTAGAGGGAGAAGGTATTACAGACTAATTCATTAATTTGTTAAGCTACCATGTCAGCTAGAAGAAGAATTCTCTGTAGTCAAATGCCCTTAATAGGATATGCTGGGTTCTGAACCTAAGTCAGTTCTGATGAAGAGAGTTTTTAAGTCCTGCATAGGGTACAGGGGGAAAGTGAAGCATAACAAAAATGTTTATAGTTACATCCATCAGTGCAGTCCTAGGATCTGAGAAATTTACATTATTGACTAAGGTGTGAATTAGGCACAAGAGTTATTTCTAAAGGACTTCAATAGATCCCAGTTGTTATGTTTGGGTAAACCGTTGGTAAGAAACAAGGAGACATTTGGAAAAATAGAAATTGCCTTTTGTTAGACACTTCACTCAACTGATCATGATAGAGACTTCTCTCAAATTCGTAAAGCCCAGGACCCTGCAACAAGAGAATGAGTGACAACACACTCAGCCATGAAGTATTACATCATCAGAACAACACTCATTGGTGCACAATTCCAAGAGATCAGGACATGGTTACCTAGCAACTACTGATAGCTTATTAACCCTTTTCTTAGTGTGCCTGTTGTTCAGTAAGCTTATGTTAAAAAGAACCTTATAACTAAAGAGATGTCAAAGCCATCTAGAAACGATCAGGGTATCCTTGATCGAGAGCCGGTCTTCAACTTGAGGAGAAGGTAGGCATTTTGCTACCCATCCAGCTACTTCTCCTACTGTGGCTGCATCCATGTATTAATGTCTGGAAGTTTGAGAGCCCATGCTGAATTCCATAAAAGCAGAGGTTTTCCTTAATGTCATACATAAAATTTCTGATCAGAACATACAGGGGAATGTTGTTTTTTCACATAAAGAACTTTAGAAAGACTAACCCAATTTTGCTCAAACTTTAAAAAAAGTTAGACTCTGGGCTAAGACCAAGCATGAAAAATTTACAGACAAAAAGGAATTTGGTTCAAAAAGTTATAAATTACCAACAAAAGGAAGGCTGTGATAGCATGTCCACACCACACAGGATTGGAAGGGGTTAGGATGGCCACACCGGCTGCACCACGAGGAGGAGCCAGGGAATTAATGGAGAGCAGGCTCAGCTGTGCAGGAACAGGCGGGGCCTGTATAAAGCCAGGTACCTGGCAACAGACAGGCTGCAGGGAAAGGCTGCAGGAAGGCAGTTAGCAGCCATTCCCTGGGAAGAGGGAGGAAGGTTCTTGGAGCTAGTATTCCCAAAGAGAGAAGGGGAACCAGGTGTTGTAGGAAGCAGATCAGGGAAGGAGCAGTGAGGGCAGAGAGAGGAAGCCCAGAACTGCTGATCCCTGAACCGGAACCCAGAAATGAGGGTGGGCCTGGGTTCCCCTATCAGTCACCAAGGTCCTGGTATGGAACTGAAGCAGTGGATGAGAAGACTGTCTAGGACTGCTGATGGACTGTACCTGGAAGGGAGAATGTTTAGTGACCTTGTCACAGGGTTAAGTCATGAAGGAGACACTGTGAGTCCTGAAGTGAGAGGAGCTGCAGATAGGGTAACTATACGTCCTATTGTGGCTGGGACAGTCCCTTTTTTAGACCCTGTCCCAGCTGTCCTGACTGTTTGATTATCAATTGGCAATAGAAAATGGGACAAATGCCCAGTTTTGTAAAAAAAGTGGGTTGGGACCCCTAGCAGGGTGTGGAGGAACGTATGGGAGAGAGGGGGACAAGTGGCAATGTCAGCCCTGCACTGGAGGGAGGGCTAGGGAGAGAACTTGGGCCATCTGGCCTGCCCCACATGTAGGGAGGAAAAAGGGGTTTGGGTGGTCCAGCGTGTGGTAGGGGGGCTCGGACTGCCAGTCCCAGGCACAGGTGGGGGGTAGTGGAGCTTAGGCTGGCCCCGGGTGCCAGTTGCTAGGGGAACCTCAGGCTGGCCCCGCAAACAGGTAGGAACCAGTGGGGGAGGGCTGGGGCTGGCCCCAGAGGGGAGGGGGACATCAGCCCAGCCTTGTGCAGACAGAAGGCAGGGAGGGCTTGGGCCAGCCCCGTGTGGAAGGGGGGCATGATTCAGGCTGGCCCGGGGGGGCCCCATTTTCCCATCGTCACCCTAGCTGCAGACGAGAGTTGAAATGACGGCATACAAACCGTGGATGGGGACATCGGCCTCGAGAACTAATCCCAAGAGTGACCAGAAGAAGATGCCAGCCCAGTGGTGAGTGGAGCACCCCGTGCCAAAGGCTTGTATATTAGATGCTGGAAATTAATCTTTCCTGTAACTACCACAGAAGTTATAAGCAAGCCACACTTTGTTCAATGAATGGAATGACATGGATTTTGCCATGCCAAAAAGTAAAAAACTTATTGAGGTGGCAATAGCAGAGACAGAGAACACTGCAAAGGGTATGTGGTTGGAGGATAACCATTAGAGTTGGCTGAAATTTTTTCAACAACTTTTTTTTTGTTGAAAAATGACATTTCGTTTAAAAAAAGTGTGTGTGTGTGTGTGGGGAGGGGGGAGTTGTGAATTATTTTTTTTCTGCTTTTCATCAGAAAACTGAAATGTTGGGGCTTTTCAGTTGCCAAAAACTAAGTTGTCAGTTCTCAGGTTTTCAGTGAACCTGACATTTTTCATGGATTTTTTTGATGAAATAAAAAAAGGTTGTGGGGAAAAAATAATTATCCTAATAACAATAAAATTCTTCATGAGCTCTCATCACTAGTACCTACCATGTTTCCCCCAATGCCAGAGAAATTAAACTCTTACTGTATAGATTTGCAATGCATTCAAATAATGGGAGACGTGATTTATTGTGCTATGCATGATTTAGAGCATTGTGTTTATTAACTATGTTTATTACAAGCCAGTAGCACATCTGCAGTGGCACTATATGACCTTTCACAATAAAAACAAAAAAAAAACAGTGGCAGGCAGAAATTATATAGAAAGGCCCTTTACTGCAAGAGTGTAGCCTTTACAAATTACAACCATTAATTTCTATATGAAAGTGAATCAAATAATAGAGGTAATGCTGTGCCTGTGCTTGAATTAATCTCTTTCCAGGTCTCCTTAGATATAAATATTAATGATATTAGAGAGGCAAACATCTAACAGCAACACTGAAAGCAGGAGCAAGCTAGTATTGTTCAGAAATTAACCAAACACTGTCACCATTCCTTTCGCTTCAGTTTACCTGATTAATATGAACCTAACCAGTACCGCTCTCCTTGATATCTCTATGAAACCTGCTAAAATGAAAAGGAAAAAGTCCACTCAGAGGAGAAACATTTTGTCTGCGTCTTGTTGCTAGGGAAACCTGTACAAATTCCTTTCAGAAAACACACTTAACTGCTTAGGCTAGTCAGACTTCAACCTGGTATCAGGGAAAGAAAATAAAGACTGAAAACAAACAGGGCAACATGCCTGTCAAGCCGGGGATGGGGGAGGACTAAAAAGGAAAAGGCATCTAATAGAGAAGAACATCTATCATTTAAGGCAGATCAGACCCTTTCTATCTCTATCTATTGTTCCTTCTGTAGAGGAACCATTTGCTTCCAACTAAATATAAGAGAGACTGTGTGTCTTGTTTTAGTTATCGAGCTGATGGTGTTAAAAATCATCTGCCAACTGGAAATCCATTTATTAGGCTTCTCTGATCCATTGTGAAAAGGAAGCCAATTAAAATTATTAACAAAATGATCTCCCGGTTTTTAGTTTGAAGTGTGGTACTGACTCAGAATGGAACAATATCAATAATTATCAGCTATTTAGCTGGACATCTTTTGTCTATCTTGTTGAATTTTCTTTTTGCTTTTTTCTGATAGCAGTTTCATTAAACATTTAGGGACAAATTCTGGAACACTTCAGGACTGGCCATGTTAATGTTGCAAAAGCAGCTTTATTGTGATCTCACATCCTGGCCTGCCCAGACCCCCCCTCACCGAACTTCACCTCCCCTCCTCTGCTACACCATTTCCTGAAGAGATTATTCATTTCAGCAGCTGGCTGGGGTCTCTGAGGCCAAGTCAGCACACATGTATAAATTACACTGGTCTACAATTTTTGAGAAGTCGTCTGCTTCAGAGATAAAATGTGCTATTTATTATGTATTTTGATGTGCTGAATTCAAATATGATAATTAAAACAACTGATTGGCTACTGTTTCTAAGATATTTAAGTTTTTACATTTTATGTCTATGTATATTGTGTAGATAGTAGAGTTTTAATCATAAATTGTAAACCTAGGTCTTTTCATGTGTTTATGGTTGCTTTACATGATAATATTTCACCTATCCTGTTTATGTAACACTTTGAAAATCAGCAAAAGGGTTATATAAATAAAATTGATTATGAAACAAAAGGCAAAAAACTATTATGTACATACTTTAGTCCTATTCAGTGTCTACTCGGCGCTTCTTGGCTTGTCTCTTGTATTCATTAAATGGAGCATCTCTTGTCACTGTCCAGCAATAGTCTGCAAGCATTGATGGGCTACATTTGCCCTGATAGCGTTTCTCCATTGTTGCAATGTCCTGGTGAAATCGCTCGTCGTGCTCGTCACTCACTGCTCCGCAGTTTGGTGGAAAAAAATCTAGATGAGAGTGCAAAAAATGTATCTTTAGTGACATATTGCAACCAAGGCTTTTGTATGCTTTGAGGAGGTTTTCCACCAATAACCTGTAGTTGTCTGCCTTGTTGTTTCTGAGAAAATTTATTGCCACTAACTGGAAGGCTTTCCATGCCGTCTTTTCCTTGCCACGCAGTGCATGATCAAATGCATCATCTCAAAGAAGTTCACGAATCTGAGGACCAACAAAGATACCTTCCTTTATCTTAGCTTCACTTAACCTTGGAAATTTTCCATGGAGGTACTTGAAAGCTGCTTGTGTTTTTCAGTGGCCTTGACAAAGTTCTTCATCAGACCCAGCTTGATGTGGAAGGGTGGTAACAAAATCTTCCTTGATTCAACAAGTGGTGGATCCCAGGCTCCAATGACTGTCGGAGTGGCCAATCTTTCTTGATGTAGTGGGAATCTCTTGCACGACTATCCCATTCGCAGAGAAAACAGCAGTACTTTGTGTATCCAGTCTGCAGACCAAGCAAGAAAGCAACAACCTTCAAATCGCCACAAAGCTGCCACTGATGTTGGTCATAGTTTATGCATCTCAAAAGTTGTTTCATGTTGTCATAGGTTTCCTTCATATGGACTGCATGACCAACTGGAATTGATGGCAAAACATTGTCATTATGCAGTAAAACAGCTTTAAGACTCGTCTTCGATGAATCAATGAACAGTCTCCACTCATCTGGATCGTTAACGATCTTGAGGGCTGCCATCACACCATCGATGTTGTTGCAGGCTACAAGATCACCTTCCATGAAGAAGAATGGGACAAGATCCTTTTGACGGTCACGGAACATGGAAACCCTAACATCACCTGCCAGGAGATTCCACTGCTGTAGTCTGGAGCCCAACAGCTCTGCCTTACTCTTGGGTAGTTCCAAATCCCTGACAAGGTCATTCAGTTCACCTTGTGTTATGAGGTGTGGTTCAGAGGAGGAGGAGGATGGGAGAAAATGTGGGTCCTGTGACATTGATGGTTCAGGACCAGAAGTTTCATTCTCTTCCTCTTCCTCCTCTGACTCAAGTGAGAATGATTCTGGTGCATCAGGAACCGGCAGTCCTTCTCCGTGGGGTACTGGGCGAATAGCTGATGGAATGTTTAGATAATGCACAGTCCACTTTTTCTTCTTTGACACACCTTTCCCAACTGGAGGCACCATGCAGAAGTAACAATTGCTGGTATGATCTGTTGTCTCTCTCCAAATCATTGGCACTGCAAAAGGCATAGATTTCCTTTTCCTGTTCAACCACTGGTGAAGATTTGTTGCACAAGTGTTGCAGCATATGTGTGGGGCCCACCTCTTGTCCTGATCTCCAGTTTTGCAGCCAAAATAAAGGTGATAGGCTTTCTTAACCATAGTGGTTATATTGCGCTTTTGTGATGCAAAAGTCACTTCACCACAAACATAGCAGAAGTTATCTGCACTGCTCACACAAGTACGAGGCATCTCTGCTCACCTTGGCTAAACAGAAATGTGTCCCTTTGCAAAATCAAACACTGACGAATAAGAGAGCATGACACTGTCTGATTTCTAGAGCTGATCTAGGGCAATTTGTTCAGCAGAGTGATGTAAGCTTCATTACGATTGCATCATCCATGACTTCTAGGAATAACATGATGCAATTCATATCATGTATGACGCAATACCAGCTTCAGATTGCATCATTCTTTGTTTTGCCTAAAAAGCAAGTATTGTCCAAACCCAGTCATAGATTTATTCATAGATCCAGTCAAAGATGTATTTTAGTCATTTCTGGTTTAAATTGAGATCCCTTCCCTTTATAACTCACTTACCCTCTGCCATTCCCAAGTCAAGGGTCGTATATACTGACCCAATAGCATATCTTGAAAACTAGAGCCAATCAACAATTTTAAGCATCATTTTCGTTCTCAGTGACCCAGAATTAGTAAAGTTTGTCTACATTTATTTAGAAGCATTTTGGCTGTAGAGCAGTGTTATAGAGGGTGCTAATCACATCTTTTATGCCCCATCCTTTCTAGCTTCATCATCATAGCATCTGATCAAGTATCAGGGGGTAGCCGTGTTAGTCTGTATCTACAAAAACAACAAAGAGTCTGGTGGCACCTTAAGGTGTTAGTCTTTAAGGTGCCACCAGACTCTTTGTTGTTTTCATAGCATCTGAGTATTTCAACATCACAGAATGCATTTCCTTGGATCCAGTGCAGCTTTTATAGGACTATAACATTTCAGCCAGCTCTGCTGTAAAATAAGAATATCAAATATGAGAGGCCACAGTGGCTGAGATTGCTTCACCATCAAAATCTGAAGGACAGGATCCCTTAAGGTGAAGGAAAACTGAGGCTGGACTTTTGATCCTGGCTAGTGAAAGAGAGCAGAGCTTTAGACATCAGAGGCCTGACTCTCATGCACCAGCATAAACAAGGGTTTAATTCCACTGGCTTCAGTAGAGTTATTCCTGATTTACAAGACTGTATGTGAGGGAAATCAAGCCCTAAAACACCAGAAGAAATGCTTTGAACTGGTGCTTTTTTCCTGTCCGATTCAAGCTGACAGAGAGGACATGCAAACATGGATTGAGCGCTAAAATAGCAAACAATTAATGGTGGCTAAGTAGAGGATAGATAGGGATAGTTGTCTCTTACTTGATCTACTTTGAATAATAATAATAATAATAATACAAATATGATTATGAAACAGTGTACATTTGATTATACCCCCCTCTCCCTACCGTTCACACATCGGTCTTTGGTGGTATGGTGGCAGGCTGCTACGGACATGGAGGGAAATCCAAATGGGAGGTGGGACAGAGAGCTGCCGAGGCTTCCCTGGAGACTTTCCCTTAAGCAGTCACTTGCCTGTATTGTATTTAATGCCAGACCTGGTATATTCCAGCCCAGTTTTAATGTTATTTAAATAAATATAGATTTTGTTTTTCCCTGTGAATTTCCTTGCGGTTTTTTATTTTAAGATAGCAGATAAAAGAAAATAAGAAAGGATGTGAAAGAAGCTGTGTTAGAAAAGTGTGTTAAGAGTTGGCAAGAAATCATTGGTGCTATTATGATAGGACAGCTAAGTATGCAATAATAGCCAAATTGTCCCCTCAGTGGATTAATTCTGCACAGGGTATGAGAAAATCGGTGAGTTTTGTGCTTGTGGAGTTTCTGCCTTATAGTTCCATTGGAAAAATGATATTTTCTCCTCATGTGGAATGGGAGGAAAGTTCAATCCCCCCTCAAACCTTCACATCCTGGCAGATTTACTGCAGGCCACAGCCAGTTAGATGGGTTATGTGTAGTGTAGAGGGGGGAAGTATGTTTTAAATATACAATAGCCAACAGGTGTTAAAATCCTGTGGATGTGGGGCAAGTTTTGACACATTAGCTGGTGGAAGAGAAATTGCACTGTGTACACTAGGATTTTAAAACAGGTTTGTTGTCTTGTGTTTAATACCCTATCTTCTTCATGCAAACAAATTTTGTGTCTCCTGCACTTTACAAAACAATGATGTGAACAAACCACCAGGGCACAGCTCAGTTCCAAATAACTGTATTTACTACCAATGCACAAACATTCAAGGCCTAACTACACAGATCCTGTAGCTCTGGCTGGCATCTGGCCGCTTCTAAAACATACAACAGTGAGTATCACTAGAGCGCTCACAAACTTTTAAATGGGGTACTATCCTAGTCC
The DNA here is from genome assembly GCF_013100865.1 of Trachemys scripta elegans. Lineage (NCBI taxonomy): Eukaryota > Metazoa > Chordata > Testudines > Emydidae > Trachemys > Trachemys scripta. Next base: position 256,915,201 of record NC_048299.1, read on the forward strand.
TTTACACTACACAGTGCCAAGAAGATCTTTGCTTCCTGGCATCCCCAGTCTCTTTGCAGCCACAGGAGTCATGCACCCATAGTGCTCCTGGCCTCAAACAACCTTCTTGGAGGAGTGAGGGAACAATGATATAAGTAAATGCTGAGGAAGTGAGCATTAATTTACAATAAAAATCCCAGTCTACAGGATTGAATGGGTAAGAGGGAGGGAGAAAGCCAAGGACAGCAGCTGTATCCTCAACTCCATCCCTCCCACCTTTTGCTACCTGCAGTCCCTGATCCCAATGGGACTGAGGGGAAAGAAGAGAATATCAGAGCCAGCACTTCCCCCTCTACCCAAATCCACTGCTTTTTGCTCCCCTCCACTTGCTGAAGACCAGGGTGACCATTTGACCTTTTGACCTGTTTTTTACACTATATTATGTATCTGATACATTGAATTATCTACCATGTAAATACCTATTTAGAAGAGCCTTTGAGGAGAGAAGAGTTTATTTCTCCTGTAGAGACCATGAAGTAGAAGACATTTAAAACTGGCAAACCTTGGTATTGTTTATGTAGCACATCAAAGAGAGAGGTTTGAAGATTGATTTTTGAAAAGCTGGCCTGCAGCCTAGAGTGGTTTTGTGCTGCTGGATTTACCATCTAACCCACAGCTCAGTGGACTTCATTAAGGAAGTATCAAAACAACTAGAAATGTTGTTCTGGGGTTGATTGGGGAATGCAGCCACAGCCCCACACTGGAATAGTGCACTGCCCATGCAGGAGCTCTAAGGCATTGTGTTGAAAGCAGGCCCCAGGTCTCCTGGAGCGCCAAGGTAGAAGGCAGTGCCTGAGAGAGGGCAGCATCATTTCCCCTCTCCACCTGGTTTGGTCATCCATACTCCCTGGGGAGGCTCATGCTGGCATCAGTAGATCTATGGAGCGTTGCTTCCTGAAGGTAAGGACCCTTGTTGCATCTGACCACTTCATGTAGGGTACTATCCTCACAGAACTCAGGCACAATCTGACCATAAGAGCAGAGAAGCTATGGTAATTAATCTGTGGTGTTACTCAGGTGGATATTAAAGATCTCTCTGGGATTGGCCCTAGCTTTTGAGAAATCACCTCTTCCTCTTGGACCATGACCCCCCATGACAGATATGTTCTACTGGAACAATGAAATTATCAGCAGGAGCCCGAACTTTCACAGGAGCTGGTCCTCAACTATGGAATTCCCTTCTGCAAGGCATGATCACAGACTCCACCACCTTCAGATCTAAATGCAAAACTCCTCTCTACGACTTAGCTTTTCCTCAATCATTTCTCAACTCCCCGAGGCACAGAACCCACCCTACACAGCCATTCACTCAGACACAAATATAAACAAGCAAAGAAACAACCCATACATTAATCAAGCCATTGCTTCTACAAACTGGAAAGAAGAAAGCAAGAAAGAGATTATTTCTACTTTTGAATAACTGGGAGAGGCTCCAATGGTAAGCGAAAGGAGCCATATAAGTTCTATAGGAAATAGGCACATGTAAATAAAATGATATTTTCTATCTAATCTATCATAGTTCTAAGGTACCCTATTACCTTGGTGTCCAACTGGTTTAGATACAAAAATTGCTTTAAAATTGTTTCAGGATTAGAGTCCAAATTGAGCAGTCAATCCCTATTCAACAAAGCATTTAGGCACATGCTTAACTTTAGGCACATGCAATCTAAATATTAAATCAGTAGAGAAGAGAAAGAGGGTACTTGATATTGAACATGTGTAAATGGCAGCTGTCTTCAGAGACTGAGATGGGACTAAAGTAAGAGCAGAATAGAAGACGAGAGCATTATTGATCCCAGCAATTTTATTTCCACAAGCAACACACCTGAAGTACTATCTAAAATAAACACACTGCTCCAGTGGACTAAGGTTTTGTGTGTAATTTACATGTATTGATTTTCAACTCAATAGTAAGAAGCAATGTGGTCTAAGTGCTGTTTGGGACAGAAAAAGGAAGAAAATCATTAAGACTGATCTTAAATTAAAGTTTGAAGGTCAGTGGTAGTTTTAAAAGGGATACATGTATCTTTGAAGTTTTGCATAAGTTCATGTATCATTTTTCTTAATGGGGCTACCTTAACTTTGTTTAAATGCAATTTGCTTTAATTTTTGTTTGATTTGCATGATATATCTCCTTGCGACCAGACCGCTAGCAAAGTTACCATAGATAATAAAGAAGAAGGGATGCAGATCGAGATAAGTAAAGAACACATCAGAGATCTTCAGACCAATTTGAATGAATTCAAGTCAGCTGGGCCTGATGCTATTCATCCCCAGGGTACTGAAAGAATTATCTGAAGAAACTTTGGAGCCATTGGCAATGAAATTTGCAAACTCATGGATGACAGGAAAGGTCCCGGAAGACTGGAGAAGGGCTAATATAGTACCCATCTTGAAAAAGAAGGGAAAGGAGGAGCTGGGGACCTATAGACCAGTCAGCCTGACTTTGGTATCTGGGAAGCTACTAGAGCAATGTATAAAACATTCAAATTGTGAATACCTGGAGAATGAAGGGGTAATCACGAACAGTCAGCATGGATTTACTAAGAATAAATTATGTCAAACCAGCTTGATTTCCTTTTTTGATGGGGTAACTGGTTTGGTGGATAAGGGGACTGCAGTGTACATAATATACCTGGACTTCAGCAAGGATTTTGACACAGTCCCACATTACATTCTGATAAGCTGGAAAGATGTGAACTTGGTGGAACTACCATTAAGGGGATACATAATTGGTTAAACAACTGCAAACAAAAAGTAACTATGTTTATTATTTATATCCCATCTCCTAGAACTGGAAGGGACCTTGAAAGATCATTGAGTCCAGCCCCCTACCTTCCCTGGCAGGACCAAGTACTGATTTTGCCCCAGACCCCTAAGTGGCCCCCTCAAGGATTGAACTCACAACCCTGGGTTTAGCAGGCCAATGCTCAAACCACTGAGCCATCCCTCCCTTCCCACTATTAATGGAATGATGTTGGATTGGAGGGAGGTCTCAAGTGGAATCCTACTGGGATCTGTTCTGGGTCCGAAGATGTTTAACATCTTTATTAATGACCTGGATGCAGGAATAGCGAGCATATGGATCAGATTTGCAGATGAGACATAGCTGGGGGAGTTGCCAACATTTTGGAGGATAGAGCTAAAATTCAGAGGGATCTTGATAAATTGGAGAACTGGGCTATAGACAACACAATGAAATTCAACCAAGACAAATGTAAGGTGCTACACTTACGGAAGAAAAACCAAATGCACAAATACAGAATGGGGGATAACTGGCTTGGCAGCAACACTGCTGAGCAGGATCTGGGAGTTGTGGCGGATCACAACCTCAACATGAGTCAGCAATGTGATGCTGTTCCAAAAAAAAGCAAATAGACTTTTGGGTTGCATTAACAGAGGCAAAGCATGCAAGACATGGCAGGTGATAGTACTACTCTACTCAGCACTGGTTAGGCCTCAGATGGAGTACAGTGTCTAATTTTGGTCACCAATGTATAGAAAGGATGTAGAGAAACTGGAAAGGATCCAGAGGTGAGCAACAAAGATGATTAAAGGGATGGAATCAGAGGCAACTTTGGGAGGGGCACGTGGAGTCGTGTGCCTCCCCAGATTTCTGGCAGGCTGGGAGTTGGGCTGAGGGGGACATGCCTGGGAAAAGCATAGGCACCTAGTTCTTTTGCTGAGTTCTCCTAGGAGGTGCCCAGAACAGGGAAGAGAGATGGGGCTTGCAACATAGCTCTGCCAGAGGGGGCACAGGGAAGCCCTCTGAGTCCCGTCCCTTCCTTGCCTACAACCACAGTTACCTGCTCGGCAGTAGGTGTCCGTAGCCTGCTGCAGCCCATGCTGCACCCACAGCAGGGAAGCAATAGGAGAAGTAAGTGGGGAAGGAACTGTGAGGGCAGTGGGGGCAAGGTGGTGCCAGCTTGGAGCGGGTCTGGGAGATGCAGGGGAAAGAGGCCAGAGGTGATGCATGGGATTGTCACATGCCCCTCCCCAAACCTTTAAATTGTGCCTCCTCTCCCCACCCCACCCCACCCTCACCCCCACCAAGAGTTATGTTCATCTCTGGAATGTAAGCCATATGAGCAAAAGCTGAAGTAACTGCGTATGTTTAGTTTAGAAAAGAGAAGATTAAGAGGGAGACATGATAGCAGTCTTCACATACTTGAAAGGCTGTCATAAAAAAGATGGAGAAAAGTTGTCCTGCCCTCTGTGGCAAGAGAGAACAAGAGGCAATGGGTTCAAACTACAACATAGCAGATTTAGCTTAAATCTCAGGAAAAACTTCCTAATTGTAAGAATAGTAGGACAATGGAACAGATGCCTAGGGAGGTTGTGGAAGCTCCTTCACTGGACGTTTTCAAAAGGAGGCTGGATAGCCATCTGTCCCGGATGGTTTAGACTCAACAAATCCTGCTTCTTGGCAGGGGGTTAGACTAGATGATCCTTGTGGTCTCTTCTAACCCTATGCTTCTATGATTCTAATATTGATTGCATACCTTTGATGTAATGGGGTTTTTTTTAGCTATCAATTAAGGTAACAGATGCTTCTTAATTTGAGCTTAGAAAATAATTTTATTTTTATATCTCGTTCATGTTTAAAGGATGCAAAGAAAATGAAAAGTAGGAATGTAATATTACACTTGTTTTTAAATGAGAATATGGATAAAAGATTCAGTTCTGGGACATACTTTCACTTTGTTTTCTGTATTTGTAACGTGTTTTGTGTTTGACTATAGTAAATTGCATGAGACAAGGCGGTATCGTGAATTAAAGCTGCTCAGAGACCATTCTGACTTATGCAGATTGGTAATGAGACACTAGGTGGGGAAGGCTCTGAGTTACTACAGAGAATTCTCTCTCAGGTGTCTGGCTGGTGGGTCAGACACATGCTCAGGGTCTAACTAATTGCCATATTTTGGGTTGGGGAAAAAAATTTTCCCGGGTCAGATTGGCGGAGACCCTGCAGGAGGGGGGTTCGCCTTCCTCTGCAGCATGGGTCACTTGCAGGTCTAAACTAGTGTAAATGATGAATTCTCTGTAACCTGAAGTCTTTAAATCATGATTTCAATAACTCATCCAGAGGTAAGGGGTCTATTACAGGAGTGGGTGGGTGAGGTTTTGTGGCCTGTAATGTGCAGGAGGTCAGATTACATGGCCCTGATAGTCTCTTCTGATCCTAAAATCTATGCACATCTATTTGGGAGAGAATTTCTATGTTATTAAAAGAGAAGACTATATGTTTAGAGAGTACGTCACTCACTTGTTTGGATAAGTTACACCCTTTTGCATGGCATCTGCACTTCTTTTGTTGGAGTTTATGTAACTTGGATACAACTCAAGATGTGCAAAGACGTTTTCCTGTAAAACATTGACTTATCCACTTAAGGTTCTCAGTAGCTCACATCCTACAGTGATAGGTAGGGTATAAAAACATGGATATAGGTAGATTGATAAAATAGATGGATTAGAAAAATAATCCAGATAAAGGTTTTTTTTCCCTCCATTTAATTCAGTAATAAAAATATTTTCTATATCTAGTTCTATGCTAGACATGCTCAAGGAAATAAACCTAAAAAGTGTTAGTGAAATGGGCATAATATACAGTATGTAAACTGGAAAATACTTTCCCCCAGAAGGCCTATCTATTGTGAGAGATAAATATCCCTATGTGTTGCACAGTCAAACCAACCAAACAGCACAATCGAGGTATATTTATAGGAAGGAAATAATATGAAAGGACACAAGGTGCATACACTAATACAGTCTCCTGATTAGTATGGGTCAGATTTAATACTGTCATTCGGGGGCTCTTTACCCAGTAACGTACTATTCAAAGTGAGTATCATTGGCAGAATTAGGTCCTCTATACTGTAGGAAGAAGTATAGAAAAAGTCAGAAGAAAGAAATAAGTAGTTCTCGCATGGAGCATGGAACCTATAGTGAGCTCAGTTCCTTTAGTACCAGCTTTTACATCTTACTCTTGTGATACCTGTTTCATTAGCAATAAATTACACAACAGGCAGAGTTGTAGGAAAGAGATCTCTACTAAGCATGCACAAAGGCCAGTGTTATATGCGGAGTTGTTAGAGATTTATGTGGAAGCAGCCTGGACCCAACTTGCATTCCTGAGTCCCTGGTGCTTTACTGAAATAAGTCCCTTCTGAAAACTGACCTTCTTACTTCATTGCCACTTATCTTACAATACTTCTTTTATTAGAGGAAAACATCACTACTGTAATAGAATGTTTTAGTAACTGTAAAAAGTTAAAGTGTATGTTTTCCCAGCTATAGACAAGTAAGAATGAAGGTTTATCAATGACTATTGAATCAAATGCTAAGGCGGAGATGAGATATAATTGTTTAAATGTAGTCACTGCAGGCGTGTCTCCATTCACTTTGAAACATATGGAGCTAATGATGATGTGCAAGGAAATATTCCTTTTTTTTTAAAATGTAATGCTTGATCATATCAGTAATCACTCCCACTCTGAGCAGTTTCAGGTTTTTTTTATTTTACTAATTATAAGAGTAATTATGCCATTAGTTCTCAGAATGTAATTTTAATAAGTAGGTCAAACATAAAATGACTCTCTATCTCAGCACATACTAATTTAAATTGTTTGGCTATTGTAATTTACGGGGAAGCGTCTGTTCTAGAGAAGTTGCTGAGGAGGACAAGAAGAGAAATACAGCTGGAGAAATAATAGTGGATGAATTCTATCTCAAATATGTTTATGTTGTTTTCCCAAATTCTGTTATGTAATTAACACATTAAAAGCTATTTGATGGTGATTTTACCCTTCATCACTTTGTACCCAAGAATGAACTGAAGATTTGATTCTAAGGCTATGTTTTCAAATGAGCATACCTAACCAATTTTCCCCCTACTACCATAGCAAAAGAAGGGGATATTCTGCATCTAACAACATTCCCCTCTAGTTTTCCTGACACTAGAGTGGATGGTTGAGAAATGCTTGGTAGAAAATCTATTTATGTCTATGTCATTGCTTTCTACCTACTCCCAATTCTGATCTCAATTGCAACCAGTCCATGGACTTACAGTATTGTAAAACCCATGTATATGAGATTTTGTGGCAAATGGAAGAGGGGAAAAAGAAGGTTTACATTCAGCTTGCAATGCTAGCAGGCCAGATACCAGTTCTTGCTAAAGCTGCAGGCTTTAGCTAAGAATTAACAAACTTTTAGCTGGAGACGAGTTCACTTATGTGTTCATATTGCTCAAAATATGTATTAGTCTTATCAGAACGCATTTAGTGTTTCAACTCTATAGAATGTTTGTAAGTTGCTGCATACATTAATCTTATTTGTAGTGTCTGTTTTCCATAAGGATTCTATAAGGAAATATGTACGTTTTGCTTTATAACTTTGAAAATGTTTGCTTTAAACTTGTGAACCCAGCAGGAAAGAGTTTTCCCTGTCCCCTCCTGCCCATCCAGAAGAACTATCAGAATCAGATGGGTCATCAAGGAACATCGCAATAGAAAGGTTTGGTTTATGGCCCTATTGAACCGTGGAAATAATGTGTGCAAATATGCTTGTCCTATGAACTTGAAGGCTGAATAAAGGAAATAAAACAAAGGGTTTTGTCTTCATGTACTGTGCTACAGTGGTGCAGCTGCACTGGTGCAGTTGTAGTGCTTTAGTGAAGTGCTATGTAAACAGGAGAATTTCTGCCGTCAACATAGTTAATCCACCTCCCCTAGAGGCAGTAGCTTTGTCAATGGGAGAAGCATAGCACTGTCTGCACGAGGGGTTAGGTCAGTATAACTACATTTTTCACACTCCTGAGCGAGGTAGTTATACCAGTATCGGTCTAGAGTGTAGACCTGGCCAAAGACAGAGGAAATTTTTTCTCTCTTTGCTGGTTAAACTCTCACAGGGCCAGACACACCAAACTGAAGCCAGAGATTCCCAGGAGCTACCACCTCCTGGATCTGTCCTGAAAGACACTTTGAATTGACAGATCACTACAACTCTACCACTCTTAAGATTTAGATTGCAACTCATTTGTGTCTATGTTTGCTTGCTTTAACCTATACATAAATCTATTATTTATCTTTCCTAGTTAATAAATCTTTAGATAGTTTGTTACAAGATTGGCTATGGGCATTGTCTTTGATGTAAGATCTAGGGTACCATTAGATCTGGGATAAGTGACTAGTCCCTTGGGACTGGAAGCAACCTGAATATTATGTGATTTTGGGTGTAAGTGACCATTTATTACTAAATCCAGTTTGCCTGGGTGGCAAGATAGTCCTCTTAGATTCTCCAGTCTATCTGTGTCTCTATGGTAAGGCTATTTATAGTAATACAAGAGTTCACATTTGTTACTGGCTTGGTAAAATCAGATTATAGAATTTACCACCAGTTTGGGATGTCTGCCCTGTTTTTGAGTCTGTCCTGAGCTAGACACTCATGGCCGTGAGCCACTCCAGACAGTATAACACAACCCATGGTAGAAAATGAAAGAATCATAAAATAGTTTTGGACCAGATTCAGACACTCTTACACACCTGTCATTCACTTCTACACTTTTCTATCAGAGGGATTTGCATCCTAGGTGATGTGAGTGGGACTACTTGCTCAGTAAGAGCGAGAAAAGGTAGCAGAATCAGGACCTTTGTAACATGCAGAAGAGTCCTGGAACTTCTCACTGTAATTTAAAAAATCCCTGTGAAAGCCCAGGGCTAACTCATTTAAACAGCACTCAAGTCTGAAACAGAGAAGGGCAGTGTGGGGGTGGGGCCGAGGGGTTCTTGTGAGAGGGGGCTCAAGGCTGGGACAGAGGGTTGGGATGCAGGGGTATGAGGGCTCTGGCTACCAGTGCCCTCTGGGGGGAGCTGGGGATGAGGGGCTCAGGGCTGGGACAGAGGGTTGGGTGCACGGAGTGAGGGCTCCAGCTAGGGGTGCGGGCTCTGGGGTGGGGCCAGGGATGAGGGGTTTGGGGTGCAGGAGGGTGCTCCAGGGCTACTGTGGGGAGAGAGGACTCTCCCCAGTGCTCTCGCTCTGCAGCAGCATCTGGGCTGGAGGGGAGAGGCGCCTGTCCCAGCCACGGGAGCTCTGGGACTGGGGCTGCAGGATAGGTGCCTTTCCCCCAGCCCCAGCAGGTCTGGGACGGGAGAAGGGGCCATCTGCGCCAGGGGTGACCTGATAACAGTCTTCAAATATGTTAAGGGCTGTTATTAAGAGAAGAATGATCAATTGTTCTCTATGTCTATTGAAGATAAGAAATAATCATCTTAATCTGCAGCAAGGAAGATTTATGTTAGCTATAAAGAAAATCTTCTGACTATAAAGATAGTTAAGCACTAATCCCCATCATTGCAGGCTTTTAAGAACAGGTTGGACAAACATCTATCGGGAATGGTCTAGGTTTATTTGGTCCTGCCTCATCATGGAGGGATGGACTAGATGACCTCTTGAGGTCTTTTCCAGACTTATATTTCTGTGATTAGAACAGAGAATGAAAACAGCCAAGAAGTGATGACATATCAGGCAGTCCTTGATTCAGAATCCCAGCATCTGTATCAATCTGGAAGCTGCATTTAACTGCTGTGTCCTCTAGACCTTTGCTGACAGATGAAACCACACTTGATTTATTTACCTACTAAGGGTGTGGTGAAATGGGAAATAGACATATTGTTTCCATGCTACACAGAACAAGAGACTTGAACCCTATAAATCCCATTTTGTCAACTGCATTTGTTTTTCACTCAAGCAGTCATCATTGTACTATAAAGTTTAATCTTTATAGAGAGAATACATCCTTCCTAGTCCAGAATACCCTGTTAAATTTAGCATTCAAAAGATGAAAATTAATAGGATCAACTGCTCTGTCAGAAGGAAAAGAATTTTATTTGTGATAACAGAATAGGTTACTTGTCAGATTCCCCCACATTTTGTGACAATAAAGGTTGCTTTTTTTAAAAAATACATCATAGTGAACAGTGTGATATGAAAAATGAGTGGACAGTAATCCAGCCTATGACTACATGAGCTTATAAATGCTGACACCTGCACTGTACTCACTCACTTTCGGCCATTTTCCTAGTTAGAAATTAATTAAATAAAACAGATCACATTATATATCATGTTGGCCACTACTGTATATTTGTTCATATTCCAGCTAGTATTTAATACAGGTTTTCATTTAAAAAAATGGGTACAACAGGTTGAAAAAAATGTATTTCTAAGAGGTGATGTATTTTTAGGCGGCAGTGACTGGCCATAATGTAATCCTTAGTTTGAACAAAGCTAAAATAAGACATGTGAATAGAATGTTTTTAGATTTTGAAGGTTCCTTTATTTTAAATGCTGAAAAAGTTCAAAATAACTTTAATAAGTTTAACTGATTGAATTATTAACTTCTCCTCCTAAAAACTTGCATAATGGTGGTGGTGTAAGATTTGCTGCATTTCAGTGATGAATCAAGTGACCTGTATAAAATACTCTATATAGAGGCCAGATTCCCTGAAGGTGGCACAAGGAAGTGTAAACTGCTCCGCCCAGTACCAGCCTGGTCCCTAGCAAGGAATTCCCCTAATGGAAAGCAGTGTTGCCATCACCAGCCATAGAGGAGGTAGTTTTAGTTTTCATTCAGAACTCCATAGCAGCTTTGCCAGCAACACCTGCTGATTTAGTATATTCCTCAGATTTCTGCTATATCCCTTTTTGTACATCTTCACTTTGTTTTTCAGGGCTCGGTGACCCATAACTCCACAGGAAAGGGAAAGTCATAGCCATTTTCCACAACTGCAATCTCCAATCTCTCCCCCTGTAATTTCCATCTCAGAATCCTTGCTCCTAGGTTTACATGGAGGAAGCCAAGGTAAACCTATGCTGATTCTGCCTCTTGTCTCCTGTTAGAGTCTCTTTTGCAGACATTATGCTGATGCCAGTTTAGTAATATTTTAATATTTTATTTTAAGAGATTCCACCTCCACATGGCCATCGGACCAGGCAAAAATCTTCCCTGGGAAATGTACATTTTAAAATTTTCTTTTCATTCCCTCTTATTAGAAAGTTATCAGTATGGATTTGGGTCTCTAGGTTGCCTGCAGAGAGAGAAGAAAAAGATGCGGAAACGGGTGTTTCTATTAACTTCAGAAGTCACACAGTCATGAAACCCTCCACCCAGAAAGGATATAAAGAGCCAGTCAATTACAATCAAACAGCTCAGCAGTTCTCCAAGAATCTAAAATTGGAATAGAAAAAGCTATTCAGAACCCTCAAGACACAGAATCTGTATGTGTTATTTCCCCTTTTTGTTTCGATTAGTGATAACTGAGTTTTCCAAAGATAGCTCTGGTAGCTCTGGGTTCTCAGCTCCACACCCCCATGCAAGACCAAAGTAGGTTCTCGCTAAAGATCAACATTCTAAGGTCCTGGCTCCATCAGGAAATATTATGTATCAGCTCTTCAGTGGAATCTGGGCCCCCCCAGTGTCTCCAGCCACAAATTCCTTTCTGATCAATAAAGGAAACTCTTGGGGTCACGGTGTCCAGCTGTCTCTGCTACTGAACCTCCTGGCTCAGCTTGGTGCACCTTTAGCTATTTGCTTCAGACCCTGGAGTTTTCATCATCACATCTTTCCCTCTAGTGCCTTCTAACTGCTAGTTCAACATTTTTTACCAATGTGTGTGTAATTATTTTTTTTGTACGATTCTCCTCAGTGGTCAGCAACATACTCGGACTCTGAGTCCTAAGGGGCTTCATTCTCTCTCTCTCTCCCTCTCAAACTGTTAGCTTTCCAGCCTTTTGTTTTCCAGCCTTTTGGGGTAAGAGGGGGATTTTTTTCCTGTGAGTATTCTTCTCCCTTGTACTCCTTTTTCCGTGTTTAAGTTGGTGAACAACTGAGCCCAAGATCTTTCACAGAGTGCCCTGAGAGGAGGCATGCTATTATGTTTCTCCCGGGGAAGCACAACCCCTGCTTTATGTGCCTCAGGAAGGACCATGACTGACTCATTTCCAGGGTTTACACACGAATGTTGTCGCAGGCTGTCAGATGTGAGGCAGAGCATCTTCTGGCCTCTCCTGATACCTCCTGCAAATCCAAAACAAAGCAGAAGCCTTGAGGAAAACAGAATAAAATGAGCTAGCTGGGTAGTGAAGACTCCACCTACATCAGCCCTGTTATGAAGGATTATGTACCAAAGCTGCTCCTTGTTAACCTCAAAGCATCCAGCTAGACCTTATACTCCAAGTTTTTGAGAGGATGCATCAAAGCATTGGGACATTGCTTGGAGCATTGCTTTCTCCTAAGTTTAATGTGAGGTCTGCTTCCAGGAGTCCAATGGACTTTCAATCCACATGCCCTTGAGTCTTAGAAGCAACTTGTTAAGGTCTTCAGCTGCCCCTGTCTTGAAAATGTCAATGCTAACAAAGACATTCTTTGATTCCAGAAAGCAGAAAGACCTGATATCTTCGGCCAACCAGAGAATCAAAGATTTATGTGCCAAACTTGACACAACAAAGCCAGCATACAATGGAACCATGGTCAGTGCCTGCTCCAGGCGTTTTGCCATTCCCATCTCCAGCATTACTGTAGTACACAGTGATGTCTGCATGGGGAAAACAGGATGGTCTGGAAATGATAATCTGGAGTTCTACTTGATCATAGGGAAGTGGAGGGTTCTTCTTGGGCCAAATACATCTTCACTGGGGAGGAATACAATGATTATAAAATTCTCCCATGAAGGATTCAAGATTTCTATAGTTTATTTAGAACTATGGCTGATGCCATTCCTTTTATGCTGGAAACAGGCTAGTGCAGCTATATTATTTATTACCAGTACCAGATATTTTTTGCACCACCCCAAAGCATGTTAAATTCCTATCAATGTAAATAAAAGACATGTTCCCTGCCCCAAAGAGCTTTAAAACTAATTCTGGAAATGGTGGTGATAAATGAGAGGGAGGATGGGGTAATTAATATCAATTAATTAAGAAGTTACTCACCTCTGGCTAGTTCACATCCTGGTAAAATGGCCAAGTAAAAAAATTTATGCTGCTTTTTCCATTTTGGAAATTAAATTACTTAAGGTCTTAGCTAGCTAATTTCTTGTAAGCTTCATGGAAGAAGTTTGCTTATTTGGGATCTTGATCTCCATGGAGCAGCGGAAGACGGGTGTCAGCCAGAAACCTCATCTATGCAACCGTAAAGCATAAATACTTACAGGGATTTGTCCTCATCCCATTTAAACTCTATTCTGCTTCACACCAGTGTAAGTGAAAGAAGAATCAGGCCCATTATACTTTAAATGTGAGTAGTGTTCTGCAAGAGGCCTGACCAATTACACTGCATGGATGAAACCTGTTAGCAGGCCAGAATCCAGGAAATTTTACATCAATGGTTCAAATTCCTTTCCTTTTAAAGGAACTCATTCTTATGAATTTGCATCAGCTTCTGAGGAAGCATTTTGCAAATTCTGAAAAGCACTTAACTGTCTAGTGACAGTTAAAAAAACTCCAGGAGTTAGTAAGCAGTCTCTTCCATCCTGGGATTCAGCATAAGAAAAATGGGCCAAATTCATATCTGAAGACAAATGGAGTTACTCCAGCAATGAACTTGGCTCAATGCACCAAGACTGACTTTTTTTGGGTAGTGAAGACAAGGGTAGGACTTTCTTCTGCTTAGACAATTATTTCCTAATCAGCCTGATCCACCATTCTGATCCACCATTTTGTCATACTCTCGATTTTCTAAGAACATTTGTTCATTTGAGCATTTTGTTTAGTTTTGCAAGGCTTTACCCTCCAAATCCTGAATTTATACATTACAGATTTTTTCTGTCTGGCCCTCTCCCAGGATCTGATACCACTGTGTGCACATGAATTTGTCATTGTACATCATTTGAGAATCTAAATCAAGTAATTAAAGTGGCCTCACTCCTTACTGCTGCTCGTGTTGTATTGAAATGCCACAAGCCATGCCTGTGAATCCAACATTTCACTGAAAGCCAGCAATGCTCTTAGCTGTTCTAAAAAAAAAAAAAAAGAGAGAAATCCTCTCAACTATGTAACTACCTGATTATTGACTCTGACTCAAGTAGCAAGAATCACTTGAAATAATTGGGTTTCACTCCTTAGCTTGGTCTCATGACCTGGGATATAGAACATAAGAATGGCCATACTGGGTCAGATCAATGGTCCTTCTAGCCCACTATCTTGTCTTGCATCAGTGGCCACTGCCAGATGGTTCAGAGAGAATGAACAGAACAGGCAATCATCAAGTGATCCATCCTCCCCCAAGTTGTCCACTCCCAGCTTCTAGCAATCAGAGGCTAGAGACACCCAGAGCATGGGGTTGCAACCTTGACCGTCTTGGCTACTAGCCATTGATGGGCCTCCTCCATGAAATTATCTAATTCCTTTTTGAACCCTGCTATGGTTTTGGCCTTCACAACACCCTCTGGCAATGAGTACCACCGGTTGACTATGTTGTGTGAAGAAGTACTTCCTTTGGTTTGTTTTAAACCTGCTGCCTCTTAATTTCATTAAGTGACCCCTGGTTCTTGTGCTATATGAAGGAGTAAATAACACTTCCTTATTCACTTTCTCCCCACCATTTACAATTGTATACACCTTTATCAATCCCCTCCTAGTCATCTCTTTTCAAAGCTGAAAAGTCCCAGTCTTTTTAATCTCTCTTTATACGGAAGCTGTTCCATACCCTTACAAATTTTTGTTGCCCTTCTCTGTACCTTTTCCAATTCTTTTTTGAGATGGGATAACCAGAATGCACACAGTATTCAAGGTGTTAGCATACCATAGATTTATATGGCAGCATTATGATATTTTGTCTCTTATTATCTATCCCTTTCCTAATGGTTCCTAACATGAATCATGTCATGGAATACTGCAAAGGAAGCTGGGTGAAAATTGTTTATCATGTCTTGCTAGTAACTTGTGTAGCTGAACTATGCTGATGGTCTCCAGAAGAATTCACATCCAGATTTCCACAGCTCTAGAAGGTCTCTGGGATAAAGGAAAGAATCTCCTTTTTAGTAGGTACACCACTGAGGAAATAAATAAAGATAATACTTCGCACTTACCTCAGGTCATTGATTAACGGACTACATTAAATGGAATCACACATCTAATCACAGCGCCATGCTATCCATCCTCCTATGGTTAGGCTAAGTGCTTGGTTCTAACATTAACAATTTTATTCTATTCTGTATAGGTAAGGCTAAGATATAGTCATGGGTATTTTTAGTAAAAGTCATGGACAGGTTACGGACAATAAACAAAAAATCATGGCCAGTGACCTGTTCATGACCTTTACTATAAATACATCTGAGTAAACCTTAGCTCATCCTAGGGTACTGCTGCTCTGGGGGGCCTCCGGGGCGCTGCGGCTCTGGGGGTCCCAGGGACCAACAGATGTCCCCTGCTCTGGCAGTGGGGTCTGACTGCGTCCAGGGTTGCTGCTCCGCCTGCTGCTGAGGCCTCCAGGGCAGCCCTCAGGACAGCTGGAGCCGAACCGGCCACTACTCAGGCAGTCCCCGGGGCTGCCTGAGCAGCAGCCAGTGCAACTGGCCCCATGGCTGCCCGAACAGATGGTTCTGGGGCCACTCCAGCAGAGGCCGCCCCGGTCAGCTGCTCAAGTGGCTCTGTGATCAGCCGCATTGGCCACTGCAGCTGTGGAAATCACGGAGGTTGCGGCAAATCACGGAATCCGTGACTTCCACAACCTCCATGACAGACTCGCAGCCTTACGTATAGGTTCTTATATTGCGCTAATCATCATAGTGTCTGAGCACCTTCCAGTAATGCATTAAACAATGTGACTAACATCAATCGCACGTTTTGTTCTCTCATCCTCTCCCCGTGTTTTCGTTTGGAATTTTTTGTTTTTAGAGTGCAAACAAGAACAAACTGCAGATACTTCCTGAGCTGAATATAGATACTGCAGCTCCAAGTCAAGAAATTGTACCTGAAGAATTAGGAAGAGATCACTCAGACTTTTCCAAACAAATGTTACACAACCAGAGAGAAGCATCCACTGACCCCGTAACCTGTGCATAAGTAAGTACAATTACTGAAATAAATTTAGACTGTATTTAGTGTTGTTTACAGTAAGTTCAGTATTAGACTTGCCGAGATATTATGTAATATTACTAAAGCAATTTATACCATTTGTTCACTGATAGGCAAAAACTAGTGAAGTTAGAGATATTTGGTTGAGGAAATTGTACCGTACTGGAATAAGTAATAGCGCTTCTCCTAATGGTGATGTAGCAAGTTATAGGATGTTGTCATATACTGTTCTTCCTATTTGTTATTAGTAAAGTTAGTTCAAATCTGACGCTGTGCGTATATGCCTCACACCACAACTTCTCACCAAAACAGCCTAAGGATGCTGCAAAAAAAGGCCCATACTTGTCATTAGACTTCAGAGACCTCTCACCTGCATACCCAATGCCTTAGGATAAATGGGAAAGTTTGCATAGTGGTACTGAACCCTAGATTTGTTGAAGGCTAATGTGGAATCATAAATGTTAAGAGGTTTTTTTTAATTGTTTGTATTTTCTCTCCCACATACAGGCTCCCCCAAAATAAACTACGCCCTGCCAGGGAAACTTAATCATCAAAATCAAATTACCACAAACCTCACTTCTCTGTTACATACTAGTAGTATTGCCAAGCCCAAATATTTGAAAGTCACAAGTCAGCCCCCACCCCACCCCCAAAAATCACAAGAGTAGCTTAAAAATCATGATATTTATTTAAAAAATCATAATGAATTTGGGGTTCTTTTTATTTGCCTGTTGGGCTTTTGAGACTGCAGGGAGCACTTGGATCATGTTTTCAAGCTTTTCTCCACAACATTAGCTCTAGAAACTTCCTTTGTATACATATGGAAGCAAAGATTCTCACAGTATCAACTCCTGGAGCTAGGACTTTAATGAAAACACCAAATATCATGACATTAGCTATAAAATTGTGTTAGGATCAATTGTGTGGTTTGAGCACAGGCCTGAATGGTGACAACACCTGAATTTTAATCCTGGCTCTGACACATTAAATCTTTGGGAAAAAAAGCTTCCCCTGGTATCTCAATTTCCCCATGTGTAAAACAGGGATAACAATACCTACCTTTTTTGGCATGTGTGTGAGAATGTTAATAGATTAACTACTTAAGGTGAAAATCACCTCTCTGCAAGGGACCCACAGAGGCCTATGCACTACTTAATCTCTGGATTTAAAGCACACAGCTGAATTTTATCCTTCATCTTTGTAAAATATTTGTAATATGAAAAGGTTATGCAAGTACCATTATTCTATGCTGTTTCAGACTCAGATGAACATGCAACCAGATACCACTGTATCCACGTACCATTTGACATTTAATCTGCACAACCAAAATAACTAGGAATTTATTTTCTTGTTCAGGTGAAAACTTAGATTCTGCAATTTAGTAAAAATCTGCAAAGTGAGCTTCAACCCCCAATACTGGCAGATTTTCTGCATCCTCCAAGACAATAAATGTCTCAGAATGCTGCACAGAGCTGATTGGCTAGTGTGAAGCAAAACGGTTTGTCAGTGCTAATGGAATGTTCCATTACACATTTCTACAATAGGGTATTTTCTCCAAAACAAAGGAGATATACGTAGTTTTTATATTGACAACAAAAAATCCCCTGGTACAAAAAACACTAAATGATTTATAATACTCTAACTGTAGGACATAGAGTATCAGTTTAGTTTCTTTCACAGTATTGGTGCCAGAGCCTATCTAATGCTGCTCCTGAGATTAAATTCATACTTTAAAATGCACCCATGAGAGTTGATACTAATTTAAATGACTGCATATAATGTAGTGTGATATCTCTAAGCCTATATAAGAACTACAGCCTAAGTAATAAACAGTGTGAATATTTTACATGTATATAATTCCCTTCATCCAAAGATTTCAAAGCACTTAACAAATATCAGAGGTGTTTATTCTACACATTGATATATGGACAAAATGTAGGACAAAAGATGTTTACAACCAAAATTTCCAAGCAAGACTCTTGCTGCAAGAGTGAGTCAAGTTAGGCATGTAAGTTAACTGTTAAGCGCCTGAGTAGGTAGCCTGACTTCCAGAGAGCCTCAGCACCCACAGCAACTCAGAAAATAAGGGCCTTAAATATGGATTTAGATGCCTAGCTTTAGACCTCCTCGTCTGAAAAATTTAGTGTAAGTTACTTGCCCCACGTCACACAGCGAATCAGTCCCCTGGGTGTGCTAAAGCCTAGTTTCCTGCTCTAACCACTAACCCTTATATGGGAAACGTAATGGTAGTTATCTTAGACATCAAGTACGTGCTTCACACCTCCTAGTGGGTTTAATTTTATGCCTGAATAACATAACTTACATTTTTCAGATTTTCTAATGTGAATTAATATAATATCACTCTTTAGAGTTGAGAATATATTTTGGTGGGCCAACTTCCCCTTTATTTTGAATTGCACATCTCCCAGGGGCATATTTGAAGGACGTTACTGTACACATGGTGGATGTGGGATTTAGTAAATAGGAAAGACATGAAATGTAAGTGATTTTTGGCAGTTATCCCTTTGTAAATGTTAGGCTTTTCCCTGTGAAGGGTGTGTAACCCTTAGTGAATCAGCCTTTTAGTGTTTTATTTGGTAACAGACTTAATAGTATGTTGTACAGTGTCTAAAGGCTTAAGATTAAAATGATACGTATCCGGTAAAAGGACTAGGCTAATCCCCACCAGCTGGAATATAGTGCGGAGGGGCCCTCCTTTCTGGATGGGTTTTGAATTGGAATTAAGACTTCTTCTTAAAACAAATGAAAAAAAGTTTGCAGAAGTGAAGACATACAGTAGTGCAGCAAAATGAAGTTTCAGCAATAAAGTTAAAGAAACCCTCCTTTCGGCTGGCTCCAGCCTTTCAGACTAGTTGAGAAAGAGCAACAATCACGGTTTGCTATGGAGCTGTGGCAGACAATTTACTCTCTGCAGCACACAGGCAACACTAATAAAAAGCCTTCTTCCAGATTTGGAAGACATATTACTTTTGGATTCGAATGCTTCCAAAAATATACGAGATGAAGAAAACACTCACCGTTTGCCAGAAACACATTGAGGAAAGAATGTAATGTAAGCAAAGCTCCAAATATGTTTGGAAAAAAATATATAATACCCTGAACTAAAAACTTTCATCACAATGATAAGATATAACTCTGGGTAAAGAGAGCAGCAGACAGCTCAGTCAATACAGTCTTGAAATCTTCTTTTACACCTCTTTTTGAAATATAAATATGGCCCCTGTCCAGTTTTCCCAATCTGAACGACTTTGGCTGGGGGAGGTTGGTATGGAAGTCATTTCCCTTTTAGGTGCAGTAGCTGCTTTCCACAGACTCAACAAAGACATGAAATATCATTAACATCTGATTCCGAAAGGCTGACAACCGCTTCTTTGTTTTACACAGCAGTCTAGGGAAAGCTGCTGTACGTTACCATATCGCTAACAAAATTATACCTATTAGGCACCTATAGGAGCTTTGGCATATTTCTCTCATTTCTGCTGGGATATAATGCTTGAATATGTCTATTGTTTTCACAGCAGGCATTTCATATTTTAAATGGCATTGAAAGATCCTATGTGTAAACATTACTTCAGCTAAGGATAAGTGATGCTTGGCCACACTAGTAAGCCTGGCTGACCTATTTGGGACATAATTTCAAGGAAGAGGGTTACCAAAAAAGCCAGGAAGGGGTGCGGCAGTTTGTCCAATGGGTGCTGCTGAATTAAATAAAACATTAGTCTCCTCCTTTTTCAAACAAGCTGGAAGGCTCTTCAGGCCCAGCGACACTCATCTGTTCCAGGGTGGAAGGAAGCAAGATTAAAGTCTTGTCTGGGGCTGCCTTAGCTCCAGAACTCATTGGAGGAGAAATGGGGAAAGGTTACTTTTTATGTGTGCCTATTCCTAAAAAACAATAAATGTATTTCTCTAAGTTATCTTAAAGGTTCAAAAAGTGTGTTTGTTTGTTTTTTTCTCTAATTCTCTCTAACAGTCTGTTGAGTTCATGTTCCTGTTAAAATGTTCTATCACAAATTAAACTTCTCAGGGCACATGCAAGATAACGTAATCATTTCTTTTTCTTTTTGCAGACACTAGGAGCAGGGAGTAGGACTTTCAAGATCTGTATGAACTAATTATGTACAGAGATGGGCAAAAAGTACTCAATATAAGCTATGAATACTTTAAAGAGGATATTATTAACTTAATACAAATAATATTCATATATATGTATCATTTTAAAGAGACAAATTTGTCAGCCTAAAATTGGACCCATTTATTCCTTCTTCTCGACCCCCAAATACAACATTTTGCACACGATATCATCTATCCCAGGATCTCAAAGCGTTTTATAAACATTAATGAAGTTAGCCTCCCAACAACCTTGTCAGGTCTGGTAGGTTAGTATTCTTATCCCCATTTTACAGATAGGGGAACTGGGGGCCAGAGAAAGGAAGCAGTTTGGTGCCAGATCTCATTGTCTGTGGTAGAGCTGGGAATAGAATTCTTATCTGTTGCCTCCCAGGCATTTGCTTTAACCACATCCTTCCTCCTAAAACTGCTGTAACTTATTTTTTCCAAAACAAATGTTTCTCTGTTGGCTCTTTTTTCCCTATAGCAGCTGAAGCCTAAGACTAGAGCTGGATAAGTAGAGCAAAAAATCCTGTGCAAATATTCATTCTATTGTGTTCACACCCCTTTTGCATTTGGTTTCCATTCATTTTCCAGTAAATGAGTTTACTGTTAAGAAGGTGTCACAGAAACTGTAAGGGAACATGCATAGAAAGCTATTGTTATGACAGGTGTCTCCAGGTGGTGCTGTTATAAAATCTTCTAAGTTCTTTGTCTTAGAGTGTGAGCAAATGTTCAGATTTGGGAAGACATCCTGTGGTGGTGGCATTGTTTGGGGTTATGCAAGGTTCTGTGCAACACTGGTCTTTGGAGAATCAGCTGTGTGCACAGTATGAGGGTTTGCATTCTGCCCTCTGCTCCAATTAAGAGTCCATTCTTCAGGAAGAGTTGTTCCCTAGGAAGTGGGCATTGGTGTAAGGCAGAGATTTCTGAAAGAAGGGATTGCCAGCATGCTGTTTGACCACCTCTGTGCCAGGACTGATGTGTAAATGTAGGTAAAAGAAGTTACACTTAGAATATAGACAGACGCT
Organism: Trachemys scripta elegans; assembly: GCF_013100865.1. Lineage (NCBI taxonomy): Eukaryota > Metazoa > Chordata > Testudines > Emydidae > Trachemys > Trachemys scripta. Next base: position 256,936,467 of record NC_048299.1, read on the forward strand.
GCATCACTGATTTCTCTTCTACTGAGAATCTGACCTGCAAGGCTCTGGCTATCTACCACCATTTGGCAGAGGGCCAAAGCTGGTGTCATAATGGGACACTGCTGACAAAGGAAACAACAACGCTCTTTTGAACCTGTAATCATGATTATCTCACTTGAACCCTGATTCTAAGAGTTACTCTTATCCAATCAGGGAACAGATCACATGATATGTTTGTATGCGTTTAATGAAAACTAACAAACCGCTGTTTGTAATTGGAACTGTGAATGCTCATATTGGACTATCTGCACATACTCAATAGACATGCTGTGGTCTCCTTCAACCTCAGTAATCTAATACTCAGAACTCCACCTGCTTTTCTACCTGCCATTCCATCTCCCAGCTTCCTTTTACCTCTAAACTCATTGAACAGCTCATTTACTGTCACTGCTCTAACTTCCTCACTGCCACCTGTCCTGCACTCCTTCCATTCTAGCTTCTGCACTTTCTAAGCACTGAAACTGCTCCAAAGCCTGTAAAATTACTATAAACCTACTGACAATGTAAATTAAGATAAATACATTGGGCCACATACCAATGTTAATGGGTGCAGTTCCACTGGATTGTTGCACCCGCTACACCAGCTCTGAATTTGGCCAGTTAAATTAAATATTCTCCAGGTGCTATTCCAATTTAATTTTTCACTTTAAGTAGGCATTAAACCTCTGTTTTGTAGGAAGAATTAGTGACTCTTCCTCAAATTTTAAGCATGTAATCATGAATAAAAGTTCAATTTCCTGAGGAATTTCATGTAAATCTGTTGCCTGATTTGTGAGTTGAAATGTGTCATGGTCTCTGTCTTTGTACCACTCTAAGGGTATGTCTACACAGCAAAAAAAAAAGAAACAAACAAAAAAAAAAACAAATACAAAAACAAAACAAAAAAACACCCACAGCTGGCCCATGTCAGCTGAGTCAGGCTCACAGAGCTCTGGCTGTAGGGCTGTTTCATTGCTGTGTAGATTTCCAGGCTCAGGCTGGAGCCCAAGCCCTGGGACCCTCCCACCTTGCAAGGACTCTGGCCCGAGCCCAGAAATCCACACATCAATGAAACAGCCCTAAAGCCTGAGTTATGCAAGCCTGAGTCAGCTGGTGCGGGTCAGCCATGGGTATCTAGTTGCTGCAGACATACCCTGTTCAAAATATACTAGAGCTGTCGATTAATCGCAGGTAACTCTTGCGATTAACTCAAACAAATTAATCGCGATTAATCGCAATTTGAATCGCACTGTTACACAATAGAATACCAATTGAAATTTATTAAATATTTTTGGATGCTTTCTACATTTTCAAATATATTGATTTCAATTACAACACAGAATACAAAGTGTACAGTGCTCACTTTATATTATTTTTATGACAAATATTTGCACTGTAAAAATGATAAACAAAAGAAATAGTATTTTTCAATTCACCTCACCGTAGTGTAATCTTATTATAATGAAAGTACCATAATATAATCTCTTTATCATGAAAGTGCAATTTACAGATGTAGATATTTTTGTTACATAACTGCACTCAAAAACAAAACAATGTAAAACTGTAGAGCCTATAAGTCCACTCAGTTCTACTTCTTGTTCAGCCAATCACTAAGATAAAACAAGTTTGTTTACATTTACGAGAGATGATGCTGACGGCTTCTTATTTACAATGTCACCTGAAAGTGAGAACAGGTGTTCACATGATACTTTTGTAACCGTCATTGCAAGGTATTTAAGTGCAAGATATGCTAAACATTCATATGCCCCTTCATGCTTTGGCCATCATTCCAGAGGACATGCTTCCATGCTGATAACACTCGTTAAAAAAAAAGTGTGTTAATTAAATTTTGACTGAACTCCTTGGGGGAGAATAGTATGGCTCCTGTTTTGTTATGCCCACATTCTGCCATGTATTTCATATTATAGTAGTCTCGGATGATGACCCAACATATGTTGTTTGTTTTCAGAACACTTTCACCGCAGATTTGACAAAACGCAAAGAAGGTACCAATGTGAGATTTCTAAAGATAGCTACAGCATTCAACACAAGGTTTAAGAATCTGAAGACGGACGAGGTGTGGAGCATGCTTTCTGAAGTCTTAAAAGAGCAACATTCCGATGCAGAAACTACAGAATCCAAACCATCAAAAAAGAAAATCAACCTTCTGCTGGTGGCATCTGACTCAGATGATGAAAGTGAACATGATCAGTCTGCACTGCTTTGGATCATTATCGAGCAAACCCACCATCAGCATGGACACGTCTTCTGGAATGGTGGTTGAAGCATGAAGAGACATATGAATCTTTAGCACATCTGGCACATCAATATTTTGCGGCACCAGCTACAACAATGCTATGTGAATGCCTGTTCTCACTTTCAGGTGACACTCTAAATAAGAAGTGGGCAGCATTATCTCCTGCAAATGTAAACAAACTTGTTTGTCTGAGTGATTGGCTGAACAAGAAGTAGGAATGAGCGGACTTGTAGGCTCTAAAGTTTTACATTGTTTTATTTTTGAATGCAGTTATTTTTGTACATAATTCAACATTTATAAGTGTATATATATATGCTAAAGAGATTGCATTACAGTACTTGTATAAGGTGAATTGAAAAATACTATTTTGTATTTTACAGCACAAATATTTGTAATAAAAAATAAATATAAAGTGAGCACTGTACTCTTTGTGTTGTGTTGTAATTGAAATCAATATATTTGAAAATATAGAAAACATCCAAACATATTTAAGTAAATGGTATTCTATTATTAACAGTGTGATTAATCTCATGATTTTTTTAATCACACGATTAATTGTGATTAATTTTTTTAATCATTTGACAACCCTAAAATATACGCAAATAGTATACTGGTAATATACTGTGTGTAGGAACATCTGACTTAATTGTATGGATAGTGTAGGAGGAGTAGATGACACTGTTTTATACATCTAGGTCTGTTTGTTTGATTTAGTAGTTTTGCCCCCATCTTGTTTAAATGCCAGTTTAAATCCTTTTTAAAACTGCTACTTTTACCAATTGCTTCCATTAGTAGCTTATTCCATTAGGTTAACATCTCAGAAAAAAATCCGTCTAAATTCTGCTAGTGCCTGTCTTCTTTCATTAGTTTAAGCTCTTTGTCCATTTGATCCTGTATTTGTCCAACTGCCTTGTACCCTCTAACCTTCAGATTTGTGTTTTCCTTCAGGTTGCCCCCTGGTTGGGTTCAATTCTGCATTCTAGCACGGGGTGCAGAGGTTGAGAAAAATAGTTATGGCAAGGAAGGACTGAGTCCTTATTCAGTCCACTCTCAAATCAGATGAACCAATGAGTCAGTTCCATGCAATATGCATATAGCTTCCATTAATGCCAATGACAGTTTCACAGCTGAAGACAGGGCTTGTTTTAGACTCATACACAGGACAGGAATTTCAACAAGTGCCTAGGTTGCCAAATTTTAGGAGAAACCATGATGAATTCTTCAAGGCTAGCTTATTAGCCAGCCTGTCTCTGCTTCCGTGTGCCCCTCAGTATTATCTCCTTCTCTTCACTGGTAGGTGGGCCATTACTCTCCTATTCATTCCTCTTTGGAATTAAGGACATCGAGCTCAGGATCTTCATGATTGGCCAGAGATAATTCCAACCCCCACACCATGCAAGGGATTCTGAGTGTGCCAGTAAGCTGGCCAGAGAAAGAGAGGACTTTTTTTGGACTAGAGTGCCAGTACACATAATATAGTTGCCACCACTGAGGTACAAAAACACCGGGACATCCAGCATGATCCTGAACCCATAAAATTGGACAGTTGGCAATGTATACTGAGCACCTTACAGATTTCGCAGGACAGCTACCTCAAAAAGGACAACCTGGACAGGTGGCAACCCTAACACCTAAAGCAACTGCAGACAGAAAGAAGAAAATAGATTCTCTAGGTTCTGTGATCTATTTCAACAAGCAGCAAAAGTTACGTAGTGCTTGTGTCATTCCACTTCCTATACACTTCACTTACTCCATGCTGGAAACACTTTTTAGAATGGTCTGATCAGCAATGGAACATACAGTAAGGCCTGAATTTCTTCTCATACCAGCATCATTCAGGAGTAACTAATTAAATCAATGGAGTTGCACTGGTTAGTATAAAGTCCATGGAAGTGATGGGCAAAAGAATAAGCATGTTCACAGAATTTAAATGTGATCTGTTTCATCCTTTTGACAATAAAATTTAGCAATACTGAACATGTCAGAGGAAATGACTCTAGCAAATGCAATTATAAACTCACAGAATTAGTATATACTGAAATTATACTTTTACCAAGCTTTCAAAATAAAAGCAGTAACTGACATATCAATAGTTAAAGTGAAAATATACTTGGGTGGTTTTTTTTAATAAACACTTGTAGGAAGTAAAGCATTTTGGGTGTTTTGAGAGTAAATTATAACCAGGGTGAATCTGCTAGGGTTTCATGTAGCTGTAAGCTGGGGACAGAAGCTGCATATCAGAAAGGAAGTTATAAAAGAAAGTCTTGTCATGTAGGTGGAGTATACATAGAAGGTTTATTTTTTCAGATTGAATATTCAGTCCCTAAGGTAAAACAATAATGAATGACATCTTACTGACTGCCCAGACAGATCTCATTTTGCATTCTAGGTAATATGCAGTAATTTGATATCAGAAGTCATAAAATCATATTTTAAACAATGTTCGTGGAGGCCAAAGAAAAAGAAACTGATTTACCCAAGTTAGGTTTCAAGATAAAAAAGATGAATGTTGATTTTTTTAAATTCATGATTCACGTTTTAATTATTTTGTAGTATTAAGTTTACATTTCTTTTTATTTACACATAGGGGTTGTTGGTTATTCAATTTTATATTTTAGTTTCAATACACTGTAATAATATACATATAGTTTGATTTCCTTTTTTAAAAATCCCTGATTTTTGCTTTCATGTAGCTAGACATCAATCTAACCATTAAAGCTGGTCAGAAAATGAGGATTTTTTTCTGCAGAAAATATTGATGAAAAACTAAAATAAAACAAAAACATTTTCATTGATATACTTGGAAATTTCCTGAGTTTTCAGCTGAAAACTTTCTAGTTTTTGTTATTTTGATGAAAAGTCACAATTTTTCATGGAAAACAGATGCTTTTGGTGAAAAATTTCATTTAGTTGAAAACACAATTTTCTGTCAAGAAACAATCTGGCAGAAAATTTTCAACCAGCCCTACTAATCATGTTGCATGGAATTCAGGGACATATCTACCAAATATGAGCCTATCTCCCCTGGCCCCTACTGCACCAGTATAAATATGGCCACTGAAGTGGCTATCAAGGGCCTATAAACATTGTGCAAAAAGTCTGGCAAAGAAAAGAAAAGATAAACCTTATTTATTTAGAGTAATAATAATATGATTAACACGTAGCTCTTACACAGCCCTTTGTATCAGTAAATATAAGCACCTACAGGACTAGAACCACAGAGGTTCTGGGCTACTGATACAGCCATATCAGCACCAGGAGCTTAGGCCAGTTTTCTCCTGGGGGGGCCCTATGATGCTAGACACTGCAGGAAGTAAGGTTGAGTGCCAGGCCCCTGCAGCCCACTCATTGTCCCATGCTGGTATATAAACCAGTAAGCCACTACAGGCAGCTGTCTGAGCAATGATGCAGACCACTTGCTTGCTTCTGCTCCAGACCACGCCCTACTGTAAACTCTGTAGACTCTCTCATGGCCCTGGTTCATCCCAGTCTCTGCTACTTGCCTCCTGTCTGTAATCTGGTGCTTGACCCCAACTCTGCTACATATTTCCTGCTACATTTTTCCTGACTGCAACTTGGTAACTGACTAGCCACCCACAGCCCTGCCCCGACATTGCTTTAGATAGGAGGACAGTATCATTATCCCCATTTTACAGATGGAGAAATGGAGGCACAGAGAGATGAAGAAACCTACCTAAGATCACCCAGCAGGCCAGAGGCAGAGCTGGGAATAGAATGCAGGTCTCCTTGGTCACAGACCATTGCTATATTGAACAGAAACCAATCCTATCCTGTGGGCACCCTTACAACAACTAAACAAATATCTCAGCAGTATCATAGTACACCTCTACCCCGATATAACGCGGTTGTGGGGAGCCAAAAATCCCTACCGCGTTATAGGTGAAACGCCGTATATCGGGGTAGGGGCAGCAGGGCTCCAGCAGTGATTTAAAGAGCCCGGGGCTCCGGCCGCAGGGAGCCCCAGGCCCTTTAAATCACCGGCGAGCCCCGCTGCTGCAGCCCCGGGGTAGCAGTGGCAGGGCTCCAGCGCTGAGTTAAAGGGCCCAGGGCTCCCCGCAACAGCCGGAGCCCCGGACCTTTTAAAGCGCCGCCAGAGCCCCGCTGCTACCACACTATATGCGAACCCGTGTTATATCAGGTTGCGTTATAGCGGGGTAGAGGTATAGTAAATAAACTGAGCATCTTAGCATAAATATCTGACCCCCTACAATGCCCTAGGTAACTAACAGAGGTCCAAAGACATACGAATTTCCACACATACCCTAAATTAGCTAATTGTAATGAGCGTTCTTCTCCCCAAATGCTTAGGAGGGAAGGTGGGCCTTGTTGTGTGACTGGAAGGTTAACAAATCTGGTGTTGAGTTAATGCCAGAGGCAAGAGTCCCTCTTGAAGAATGCTTTATCAGAGTTCGTCCTCATTACATTTTGCGCCAGCCATGTTTTCTGTGTGCTCTCGAAGAGCAGAGCATATTGTGATTGTCACTTAAAGACTGGACTAAGGCACAGATATTGGGGAGCTTCAGTAAAAAAGAAAGAAAAAAGGACCCACAAAACACTACGTATTCACCAGAGATTTGTTTTTGCATAAGCAGAGCACGGCCAGATACTTTTACTCAGAATGACCTTTATTTTATATTAAGAGAACAGCGAAGGAACGAACAAAAGTAAAGTCTCCCTGAGAGAGCACCTTGTACATCTTCTCCAGGACAAGCCCTTCACGAAGGCAAAATAGCAGCTACCTTCTGCAGCAGGGAAGGGAGGGACATCTTCCCATTTCCAGTTACACCAAGCAACTCGTTACACGTATAAGCCGCATACAATACCACTAAAAGCCTATGCATTAATGGAGACTAAAAGGATGGGAGGAAGGGAAGGATGAGTCCCCAAGCCCAATGTCTCATATAATAATAGTGACAATAATACTTGGCACTTATTTCATGTTCAGAGTGATTCAGAAACACTAAGTAATTAACTGTTCTTTGCCAACATTGCCATACACAGGAAATTTGTGGGGAAATAACTAAAAACAGAGTTATGCTGATGATATGAGAACCATCTTTATTTCCAGCTTTCATCCAGATGTTGCCAAAAGGCACCTTAAAAACGTTATTAACTTGAGACCCAATCCTGTGATCCTTGCTCACATTAGCAATCCCATTGAATTCATGAGCAGTCCTTTCAAGTCCTACTATTCCTGTGATTTGTGGTTGTAAGATTGGGCAAGCGACGTTAGATATTATACATGGAAGCCACCCTGTGCAGGACTAAAATTGAGTCACCAGTTGGCAACTGTTGAACAGCCCAAGCAACTCTACAATATTTAGGCTAAGAAGCAAGGAATACAGGAAGCAACATGAGTTTATGCTAGATAAAGAGCGGAAATATCTAACTATCATATAGTGCTTTTTATCTGTAGAGCTCAAAGTGCTTTTAAAGGATGCCCCTATCATTAGAAGCATATTACAAATAAGGAATTGGGGGCACACGAAGGAAAGTAACTTGCTCAAGATCACCCAGCAAAGTTGTAGCTGAACTGGGACTAGAATCGAAGTCTCCAGAGCAGGGCCGGCTTTAGGCCAATTCAACCAATTCCTCTGAATTGGGCCCTGCCCCTAAGAGGGCCCCGTGCCCAAGCCCCGGTATTGGGGTGTCTCGGCTTCCCCAGGGGGCAATTTAAAGGGCCTGGGGCTCCCAGCAGGGGCTGGAGCCCCAGGCCCTTTAAATTGCCACCAGAGTCCCACTGCTGGAGCCCTGGGGTAGGGCTGTGGGGCTCCCGTTGCTTCTACCACCCCGGCCCTTTAAATAGCCACTGGAGCCCCACCACTTCCCCATGGCTCTCGCCGCTATTTAAAGGGCTGGGGCGGTAGAAGCAGGGGAGCCCCAGGTCCTTTAAATAGCCCCCAGAGCCCTGGGATAGTGGGGGGCTCTGGGGGCTATTTAAAGGGCCAGGGCTCCAGCTGCCTCTGCCGCCCCGGTCCTTTAAATAGCCACCGGAGCCCTGCCGCTTCCCCAGGGCTCCCTCGGCCATTTAAAGGGCCGGGGCGGTGGAAGCAGGGGAGCCCTGGGCCCTTTAAATAGCCCCCGAGCCCCGGGTTGCTGCTGCAGCAACCCCGGTGCGGGACGGAGGAGGAGGTGGCACTTACTGTACAGTGTGGGCTGTACCCGCACCCCCTGCCTGCACCAACCTGCACCACCTGCCCTGTCTCCAGCCAGCCCCGCACCCCCTGTCCTGCCTCCAGCCAGCCCCACCCCCCCCCCCCCCCCACCCCCCCCCCCCCCCCCCGCCCTGCTGCTGCCCTCAGCCAGCCCCTGCCACACCCCCTGCCCTGTCTCCAGCCAACCCTGCCACACCCCCTGCCCTGTCTCCAGCCAACCCCTGCCGCATCCCCCTGCGGCCCTGCCCGAAGCCAGCCAGCCCCACACACACCCCTGCCCTGCACGCCCTGCCCGCACCAGCCCCACACCCCCTGCCCTGCCTCCAGCAAACCCCTGCCGCACCCCCCTGCCTGAAGCCAGCCAGTCCCGCACTCCTCTGTCTCCAGCCCTGCCAACCCATGCCACACCACCCTGTGGCCCTGCCTGAAGCCAGCCAGCCCGCCCCACACACCCCTGTCTCCAGCCAGACCCGCACCCCTTGCCCTGCCTGCAGCCAGACCCTACCTCCAGTCAACCCCTGCCCTGCCTCCAGCCAGCCCCATGTCCAGTGGTGCCCTGTAGTTCCCAGGGCAGTAACCCTGCACACCTGCTTCAATGGGGGGGGGGAGGGAGTAGCTGGGACCCACACATGTGCACACCCTAGGGTGACCAGACAGCAAGTGTGAAAAATCACAACAGGGGGTGGGGGGGTAATAGGATCCTAAACAAGAAAAAGACCCCAAAATCGGGACTATAAAATCAGGACATCTGGTCACCCTAGCACACCCCCAGAGAGTGGCGGGGACCCACACATGTGAAACAGAGCTCATTTCTAGTTCAAGCCCATCTTTTTAAAAAAGAACTTTAGGTAGGGTTAACATACATCCGTATTTTCCCGGACATGTCAGGCTTTTTGGTTCTTAAGTTGCCATACGGACGTATGGTAATCCTATTGGTACAAAAAATACATACTGTGGCACATTCCTTAAATCAGAACTTTTTATAGGGAACCAGTTGCTAAGAAATGAAAGGCTTTTTTTAACATGGTTGGTTTTTTTTAGTCATCCCTACCGGGGCCCCGCCGAAAATGTTCGAATTGGGCCCCGCACTTCCTAAAGCCGGCTCTGCTCCAGAGTCCCAGTCTAGGGCTTACTCCATTAGGCCACACTGCATTTCTTTTGCAACAACTCCCTTGTTTGAGAGAGAAAATCAGAGCTTCAGCAGAATGCAACCATATAAGGGGTTTGTTTTTTCAGCTGGGATGTTTGCTAGATTGACCGTGCCCTATTCAGGATCTCTGCCTCCATGGAGGAGTGAAGAGGTTTTCTCTCCAGCTCTCCATGACAACCTGTCACAAGAGATTATTTCCCATTGAGATATTTGTTTCTCTTTATTTTATCCCCTGGCATTTTTCTTCCTCTCTCCCCAGCTCAGTTTTTGTCTGGAAGCTAGAAGGTCAACATGGAAGCCCTTTAGGGAGGTCTGGGGACTTGCTTATCTAGAAGGAGCTCCCCATCCTGTGGCAACAGTTAGCAGATGAGCAACCTTGGTGGTACCTGGTCGCATTTCCTCAGAGTAGAAATTTTGCATTTGGAAGGGAGTGCAGAACTTGAGACAGAATCGCTTAGCCCTAGGGGCTCCTCCAGTGGTTACCACTCCATGCTAACCATGGCTGCACCATTTTCCCCACTTGGGCATAGATGTCCAACATCAATCAATCAGTCAATCAGCTTCCCACCTGAAATGTTAGTCTTCTCATTGAGTTATTTGTGGAGTCAAGCCTCAGTGGAGTTCTGGGTGTGGACAGAATACTTACTGTGCTCAGAGACAATGGCAGGGAGGGAAACAGATCACTTATTAGGCAGGGGGACCAAAGCACCATTCACCACTTTAGGCTGGATGGTAGGGCAGGTGGATATAGTGAAGAATGAAGCCATCAGAGAAAAATGAAGCAGAAGTGGGGAGAGATTATAGAAAATGAAAATATTAAGTAGTGAGGCCATGTGATCAGGCTGATGAATGACATGATACAAGTCACGGAATTAATCAGATGGTCTAGCATTGCAATGAATACTGAAGTTGAGAATCAGAGAGGGGACTTACTGGCAGATGCAAGTGGGCAAGAAATATGGACAATCACTTTGAAGTAACGGCAACAAATAAAAAGGAGTGGAGTATCTTGCCATAGATATATTGCTGGACATCACTCCAAGAGCACAATAATGCATTACATACAATGACTAAGAATAAATCAGCTGGCAGAACCCAGGGAACAAAAGCAATGTCATAGAACTGCAAAGACAAAATAAACTGTACAGTCCTTCATGTGTTAAAAAGGGGTAAGAGAATCCCTGAGGCAAGAGGAAGATAGTTTCAATCCCTTTCCTTTCCCCCTTTTACCTCTGGAGCCTCCAGCTACTAATTCCCTCCCTATGAGGCTCCCACTGCTCTCAGTCTTTCCATCTTCTTCCTATTTAAAAAAAAAAAAAAAGCCTACTTTATTGCTACCATCCCAGCCTCTGTGCTTTGGCCAGCAAGGGGTCACCATCCAGAAAGGGTGTTCCATATGGAGCTGCACTGTTTGCAGGTCCCCAAGAGCAGCTCCTGAAGTTGCACAGAGGAGAGATGGAATATTGGATATCATTTTGGTCATGACTGAATCTATAATTGAGAAGATGAGAGTTCATTACAGATATTGGCCTCAGAGTGCTTGTCTTGGCAGGAGGCTTGGCTGAGTGTTAAAATCATTACCAAGTGGCCTAAATCTAAACAAACACCCACCTTTTCCATTTATTACTAGGATGAAATGACTTGCCTGGTATAACTGTAACACCTATAGTTGTCAGTTTCTCATTTCCCCAGTGGTGCTAAAATTCTCTCTCTCTCTCTCTCTCTAGCCCAGCTTTCCGTTATGTTATTCTACTGACAAGAATTGTACTGTGGTTTATGGGTTATCTATCATACAATTAGAATTTCACTTTGCGCAATACAGGGTTCTATTATATGGCATTAGGACTTTTATTTCCTCAGTGTAATGTGGTAAAGTAAAATCAAGGTAAAAAGAAAGGGGGCATTTTTCTAATGTTGTGGTGGATGAAAACTCAAATTTATCTGGAGAGGCATTTTTCATCATCATGAACGGGTATCTGGAGGGAACCAAATAATATACATGGCGCTGTGTTTTGTCACCAGAGTTAAATAAAACTGAAGCCTACGCATAATGTGTGAAGAAATCACTTCAGTTATTTTAGGGTTTTGTTTCCATTTTTCAAACGATTCTGTCTGAATCACTCCAAAGAAAATGGACGTTTCAATAACTGCGACCCATTTCAAAACTCATTCATACAGAGGACAATCATTAGCATGCAGAAACCCATAGCCTAAGAGAACTATTTTTTTATTACAGAGAAGATAAAAATGATGTAGTGTATATTATATTCCATTAGAGGAGATCATAATACTTGAATATATCTCTGCCTCTACATGCCTATCAATTAGAGTGTTGCAGAAATAGGGCTATAAATTGGGGAATTCCTCCTCCCCCTCCACACACCCCCACACAAAGTTTTGTTTTGTTTTTTGTGCAGAAAATACACATAATGAACTCTTTAAAGCAAATCACTCAAAAGAATGATTGGAAATAAATTAAAATGAGTAGTGTTTAAGTAATTAACACCTGCCAAACTAAGAACAGAGGCCTTATTGCTGATATTAAATCATATCCTTTAACGTTTGAAACAGATGACAGTAAGTAATTCCAAAACAGTCAAGACAGGAAACCAATTTTTAGTTCTTGGAAAGTTGAATTAGTTTCAATAAAGTTGATAAAAAGCTTATTTTGATTCTGTTAATTCTACTATGGAAAGCTGGTTTTACATTAAACATTTTTTCTTCTAATTTAATACACAGTAAGTAACTGAACATTTTTGAATCATGATTTAAAGTATATTCATTATTCAGTAAACTAATGATGTATGTTCCACCTGGTTGCTGCAGAGCCCTGTAAGTAAAAACTGTGGGTAGTATCTTGTTACCAAAAACAAATATTAGCCTTGCCAAGTTTCCAGTCAATAAATATGATTCACAATAGCAATGTCAGATAGGTAAATAAGGATGTCCCCTTACAGAAAAGAAAAAAACAAACAAAAAAAGTACTGTTTAATGGCTCAGTTCTGAAATCCATTCTGTTAAAACCCGCATTGCAATCAATGGGGATTTTGCTTGAGTGAAGACAGTGGGATCAGGCCCTCAATCTGGAGCAAAGCCCAGAATTTTCACCCAGACGGAGTAAGTTAGAAAATATGTGCGTGTTAAAATAACACTGATGTTGAAACACATACCAATAAAAGCAAAGCTGGTCTGGCTGTCACCATACCCTTATTTCACCTTTCTAGGTCTGGCTATTTCATCAGATTTGTACTGTATGGTTAGATCATACAGTGGTTGTATATGGAGACTCCCTTGTAGAGAACAATATGAGTATCTATCTTTTATGTTAGCTAATAGTATCTGAACACCCCTGTGATGTAGGAAGCATTACCCCCATTTTACACATGGGACACTGAGGTACAGAGCAGATCAAGTGACTTGTCATTGGTCACACAAAGTCTGTGGAAGATCTGGGAATTGAATCCAGCTCTAGGACCCTTCAGGTGTAGTCAATTATTTTCGTTAAGGTCCAAATTTCTTGGTCAAGGTATAGTCAAGGTCCAGAGCTCAGAGAAATTAAATTTTAAAAATAACAACAATAATGACTATAATAAGTAAATAAAAAGATTCCAGGATCTGTTCAAAAGCATCTGGCAGTCCGGATTTGGCCAGCGTTCTGCCTGTTGACTACCCCTACTAGAACATCCTTCTTCTGAATGCTTTAATACCACATACAACAGAGGGGGCTAAGACTGCGAATAGCGTAGCTGAAGTCGAAGTATCTTGGATCGAATTACCTGGGGTCCACATGGCGCGGGATCGATGGCCGCAGCTCCTCCATTGACTGCGCTACCGCCGCTCACTCTGGTGGAGTCCCAGAGTCGACGGTGAGTGCATTCGGGGATCGATATATCGCGTCTTAACGAGACGCGATATATTGATCCCAGATAAATTGATTGCTACCCGCCGATATGGCGGGTAGTGAAGACGTACCCTAACTCTACTAACTTCAGTGGAGTTGAGGCTCAATCCAACTCCGACTGAAGTCAATCAAAAAACCTCTAGTGACAAGTGTGAGCAGGGTTGGGCCCTTGCTTTATATTTATGTTGTTGTCGTGGATAACAAGATTTCTCCCACTGAGTGTAAGTTTTCACTTCTTTGGTTTTTGTCTGCCTGTTCTATCCCTTTTTGCATGCACACACACTTTTGGAGTGCGAGATGGAGTAGGGAAAACTCTGAAAAGTTTTCATTTTGATTTGAATCCAATCAAATTTTAAAAATTGAAATTTGCCATGGAATTTTCAAAACAAAATGAAAATTGGTTTATTTCCTTTGAAATTTTTCACAGAAAATAACTTCATTTTTCAACCAGCTCAACATCTTTCTATTGCACAGATGCATGCATGCCATTGTACCATGTTACAAAAAAAAAAAACAAAAAAAAACAAGGAACTTAATAGTAGACAGTTTTCAAAAGTAAATATTTCAATTATTTTATCTTTTTTCCATAATTACAAAGGGGCCTAGACCACATTTAGAACTAACTATTTGTGAAAATTCACTTTTTAAACCAAGCCATCTTCAGCGGTTCTAATAGTTAAAACTTAAAAAAAAAAAAAAACCACTTTCCACTTGTAGGCCAGCAAAACAACTTGAGATAAAAAGAAATTTGCATTTACTTAGAACTTCATAGGTTTTTTTCCATCTTGCATTAAAGTTCACAGGCAAGTAGATAGAAAGCTGAGGAAGGCATTCTGCCTCAGAAGGCACAGTGCTTTCAGAAATACGGCCACAGCATAGCTCATCAAGAGGAAGCAGTGTACATCCCCCCATTCCCTGCCACAGGACAGCACTGCTGACCTTTGCAAAACTGAAAGGGGCCCAGCCTCACCTCCCCATTCCTTTTAGAAGATATTTGTGTTGCCTACTGTACCAAATGTGAGTGATGCTGAAATAGTACAATACATGCAAAAGCCATTGATAATCTAATTACCAATGAGGTATTGACACAAGCATGCCACTAGTGTCATTTTACCAAATCAGGTTTTCAAAGGTATTAACAGGATAAATGCATTAAGAACCATAGTCATAGATTATAAATGGAGGAGCTGAGTGTCACCCACCTACTGGGAGAAAAGCAGAACTCAGCATTTTTATTTAACAATATTTTTGCTGAACAGAAAATGACAAGAATTTTCTTCCTGATATAATATTACGCTATTCAATAATTGTCTAATGAGCAGACATAGTTCTTACTAAAACAGTGTTTCCCAACCTTATTGGGTTGGAGCCCTTCATTTGTACTAAGGTGCAACTTGTGTCTTCTACTGACCAATCACATCTACCTCATGCCCTGATGCAATTACTACAGCTGCCCTGCTTTGTTTAACCATTCTCTCATCCTGTTCATCGGACTAAGAACTTCCAAACAAACCCCAAAATTATAATTGCAGTCAGAACACACCACAGATACAAAAAGAAATCATCCAAACCCTGCCCTCCGCCCCAGACTCTTACTCCTGAAACCTAGAAGAGAAATCTGCTATCACCAGCTTCCACACCGCCCACAATTCCTCTGAACTCATTTGTTTTTTCTCCGTTGTTGCCAGTCACTGAATAACCGCACAAATAGCATGAACTAGTTTCAGGTGTGTCATTCTGTGCCTGAAGATAGGCCAAACAACAGCTCTGCCAGAGGTCGCATAAAACCACTGTGTTAACAACTGCGAAAGTCTCAAAGAAAATATGTGGCAAATGTCTGTCCTTCCTTATCAAGACAGATGCTCAGTCCTCTGGTGTCTGAAAAATTCCAGAAGCCAATTGATCATAAGTCTGGCCACACAATAGCAGGATTCCCAAATGCCAGTGTTTAAAGGAGTCAAATAATAAAAGTGCTTCATTACATCCTCTAGATGTAGATGCCCAGGGACGACCTTTATCTACTATATGCTACCTTGTGGATTACCTCTAAAGTATCATTTACTATGAAATACCCACCACTGTAAATCCCAGTACTTAAAGGGAACTCTATTGTTTTGAATTTACAACAATGGCCCACTCATTCAATCTTCTGGGCAATTCAGTAATGTGAAATGGCACTCTGAAAAATATTTCTTAAGCACCATCTGGTATAATGCTCTCCTAAACTGTGACCCATAAGAACGTAAGAATGGCCATACTGGGTCAGACCAAAGGTCCATCGAGCCCAGTATCCTGTCTTCCAACAGTGGTCAATGCCAGGTGCCCCAGAGTGAATGAACAGAACAGGTAATCATCAAGTGATCCATGCCCTGTCACCCAATCCCAGCTTCTGGCAAACACAGGCTAGGTACACCGTTCCTGCCCATCCTGGCTAATAGCCATTGACGGACCCAGTGTGCTGGCATGCTATCTCCTGAATTTGCCAATGGGAAATGCATCTTAAAGTAAGTTGTATATAAGGGTATGTTTATACAGCCTCTGAGCCTCAGTCTACAGACTCGGACTCGCACATCTGCACTAAAAGTAGCTGTGTAGACTTTGTGGCTTGGGCTGGCACTGGGGCTCTGAAGCCAATCTACCCCACTATTTTTAGTCCACTAGCAAAAACCTGACTCTGTTGACCCAGGATTAGAGACTTGCTGCTGCTGGCTGCATAGACATACTGTGAAGGGGCACTCACCTGTTGAGCACTTCCAAGTGGCTGAGTGTGGTACCACAGTCCTTTTTTCACCTTTTCTGCCCCCTGCAGACTGCTAGCCAAACTCAACAGATCTTCAGTGGATTGGCCCTCCAGCCACTCCCAAATCTGAATGAACCCCTTTCAGGGTATTAAAGAGTCCAATAAATAAACAGTCTCTTTGCATTCGCTAGGGTCTTCAGCCTGGCTCTGAGCCCTTTAACTTCAGCCCTTTGTTTGGGCCCCTGAATAAGCCCTGTCTCTTTCTTGGGGCTTAGGCCACTTTACCTGTGGCTGTAGGGGAACCTGACCCGAACATTACTCCACATTCCAGCCCAGGGACCCTGCACACAGCAGCCGGATACTGCTCAACTCAGATCTTTCGCTGGTATTTCCATGGGCCTCTTCCTGCTGGGCCCCTTTGTCTCCAGTCTATCTCAGGGCCAATGTCCTCTGGCCCTTCTCTCTGCACTCCCAGCTGTGTAAGTTCAGCCACCCATGAATGCTGACTGATTATCGGGTCCCTGTGCCCAGAGAGGAGCTCCCTCCTTCCGCTCCTCTGGTCCCAGCCAGCAAATGAATGGCTAAGGCCAGACACCTCCTTTTATCTAGGCTAGCAAGGCCCTAATTGGCTGTTGCTAGCCCCTCTAGCCCTTGGAGAACCAAATCTCTGTTGTTTCCAAAATGGCTGCCCCAAAGAGTCCTCTCTAGGAAAGTCTGGAGGATCCAGCTTCACTGCTCCATTCCTCCCATATTGCTGCTTCCTGGGACAGGCTGTAGTAGGACCACGGAGTATCCTGTAGAGAGCCTTAGAGGCCAGGTACTCCCCATCACACATACCCTAAGAGGGAGTCTGCTGGGCTCTTGCTGGGAAAAAAAATGTTTTTAGGGGCTGCAGTTCCTTTTCCCCACCAGTTACTCAATTTCTTCCCCATGACATTTCCCAGTAATACTGGAAAAGGCAGTGGCTGCCTCCTACCCCCAATTGCACTAATCCTATGAAAATTTAAAAACACAACACAACACAATCAAGAAAGCTTCATGTTAGACTATTCCCAAAGCCCAATATTTAACTGGCATACTTTTTTTCCACTAAATTACATTTGTTGCCCCAGAATCTCTGAAAAAGTAGCCGTCAATCTGACTAACAACTTTCAAGGGGAAGGATACACTTATGCCATATAAATGCGAAGGTGTAACAGGAATGTTTTAATTAACATCACCCTTTTTGAACAACATCAGGATCCATCTCTTCCACCTCATTACTTTAACCTGGCAGGAAACAAATCACTTCTCCCAGTTCAATTCTGCTCCTGAATCAATGCCAAAGGTGAGTCCCAAAATATCTGTGACCCATCTGAGAGGGCTTGTCACAATCTTCAACACTTTTGGAAGAGCAAAAGAGCACCCAAAATCCCCACTCACAAAGCCCTGCTCTTCTTCATGTTAATCACTGCTTCAGCTGTGTTTGAATCATTATGTAAGGTTTCAAAAAGATGTCCCTGTCTGTGGTACAGCCCACCAGCAATGTGACATCATCTGCATGGGCTTCATTGGCAGAGTGAAATTTCTCTCCCACTAAATCCACACATCTAAGTCCTGAAATCCTCTGTTACCATATGCTGCTCACCATGGGTGGCGGGTATCGTAGGCAGCGGGAGACTGTGCCTCCCCAAATAGCCTGGCATGGCCCCACCCACGCTCTGCCCCCAAGCCTCCTCCTGCAATTCTCAGCACACCTGAGGGGGCAGCCTGGCTGCCCAGTACTGGGGCCAGGGTGCTCTGGGCTCCAGCACAGGAGGGGGGCAGATAGGAAGAGGGAGGGGTGGGGCCTCAGGCACAAGGGATGGGGCCGGATGCTAGCCTCCCACAATGGTCGGGTCACCGGCCACCCATGTTGCTCACCATAAATGGTCCAAAGAAAAACAATGCAATCGTGGACTCAGTGAACAAGCTTGCCTTATCCCAGAATATTAGTATAGCCTCTTCCCTCCACTCATTTACTAAAGGAATGCATGTGCATGAACATAGAAGAGCTGCAGACAGTTAGTGAGCTGTAGGGGAATACCATATTGAGACAGGACCAGCCATAAGTAAGGAAAGTTCACTCTATCAAAAGCTTTGGCCTGATCGAAGGCCAAAACATAACCCAGCCATCAACCAATTTCAAATACTTCCCACAAACTACACACAGTTGGTGTAGCCTTCCCACTGTGTGGCCTTTAACTGCATTAGATGCAATGGTTTCCCTGCTATTTCCCCCAATCTCTTGGCTAGAATGGAAGCCAAAATTTTGCAATCCGTGTTCAAAAAGGCAATGGGCCTCCAATTCCGGACATCTTGCAAATCCCCATTTTTGACAAAAAATAAATAAAATAAAATAACAAAACCTTCATCAGAGGAGGCTCCCAATGTGCCTCAAGTCAAGGAATCATGGAAAGCACATGACAGCACCACAGAAAGGGGATCCAACAGCCCCTGATAAAATTCTCAAAGTTCCCCTCTTCAATGACAAGCCAGCTGTCCAAACCTCCATCTCCTCTATTAGTTTCACAATCAAATCCTGCTCCTCTTCTGCTAATGTTCAAAAACCTGCAATACTATCCAAAAACTGCTGCTGCTGCTGCTGGAAAGGAGGAAGACTTTGTCCCCAAAAGAGTTCACTGTAATATTCCTGAACTGTCCTCAGCATCACAGCAGACCTGCCCAGTGCTAAGACCGTAACCTCACCATATCTCGCTACAGTCTCTTTTCCTTACATCTCACAAATATATCAGAGGAGCCTGCCCCACTTATTGTCCTAAAGTCCTTTGCAAATTTAGCTGATTTCAGCTTTTTCCTTTGGTACTGAACCATTCCCTTCTTAACTGCCTCTATGACCCTTATTTTTATGCATTCCCCAGCTTGCAGTCAACTATTAAGGTGGCTTTGCAACGCTAAATAATGCTTGTAATCAGATGTATACAGACATCCTGAAAAGGAACATAGAGAGGTCAACCAGGCTCCTCTTTGTCAGTTCCCACCATTCCATCTGGGGAGTGTAAAACTCCAGAGCTATTTCTCGTTCCATAAAGATACCTTCAACCTTTCTAACTGCCACTGCATTATTGAGTGAACAAGTATTTCATTTCCAATAACCACAGCCAAAGGTCATTGCTCCATACTCCCCGAGATCAACTTGGGCCAAGCGGTGATCAGAAAACTACAGGCTGCACTGCACATTGAGGGACTGGGATAGTTTTCACGTAATCCTTGTCCTATTGACTACCAGATTCCCCTAAAATATATAAATATCCCCTCCTAACTTAAATGAGGATGCTCAAAAACATCCTTCAACCCAGTGGCATCACATAAAGTTTCTTCAGCTCGTAACCCTTCAAGTTGCTTCACTCTGTCAGTCACTGCAGCTAAACAATTAAAGTCCTCCATAAAAAAAACTGTTGAGACATCAATAAAAAAGGAACAACCACTATAATAAGATCTTTCCTTGGCTTGTGATGCTGTGGACCATAGATGGTGACACAATCAAGGCCAGCTCCAGGCACCAGCTTATCAAGCAGGTGCTTGGGGCAGCCACTCGGGAGAGGGGCGGCATGTCCAGCTATTCGGCAGCAATTTGGCGGACAATCCCTCACTCCGGCTCGGAGCGAAGGACCTTCCGCCGAATTGCTGCTGCAGATCACGACTTTTTTTTTTTTTTTTTTTTTTGGCTGCTTGGGGCGGCCAAAGCCCTGGAGCCAGCCCTGGACACAATGATACTTCACATCCGAGTAATGGAAATCAATTAATAAACCCTTTCCTGACTACATGTCTGCACCAATACTGCAAAGTATAAAACAGTACCCCTACTCTATCATAAGTATGTTTGATCCCTGTGGATCAAACAAAATGGCCTCCTCCTCCAATATCTCTGAGCTCCCAAAATGTCAGGCCTAGAACATATACTTATTTCCTAGCTCCCCACTGTGACGCTGGCAGACCAGGTACTAGTTCATGGCAAGGCCCTAGGCCTCACTGAACACTGACAAACACATAGCTGGAAACCAGCCTGGCTTACCTGTGTGTTAGCATTATCAAAATGGATATTAGAGTTATAACCATGTGTTTAGCATTTAGACTTTATGGAATGCTTGTAGGATGCTGCATGTATTAATCTTACATATATCTGTATCCCATGTCATAAGATCATGTTTAAATGTTTGCTCTGTAACTATAAAAATGTTTGTTAAGACTATAAATTCCCCACAGTCAGGGGAGATGCATTACCAAGTGTGAAATATTAGTTTACCCGAAGAGATGTTTTTTTCTGCCCGTCAGGAAGGATTCTTTAATCCAAATGGGCCACACTAGAAGAAAGACTTTGTTGATTGCTCCACCCACCCACCCAAGAAAAGGTTACATGCAGGAGTACTTGTTCCATCAGCTTGGACTCTAGAGAAAGTGCAGGGGATGGGGGGGAAGGGGAGGGATAAAAGTCCCTATCCAGAAGAAATTAGGGTCTCTTTATGCTGTCTGAACTGTGAGGAACAAAGATTCCTAGACATAAGCAAGAGATCCCCAAGCGGCTTGGCTTAGGTTAGCCCCCAAAGACATAAAAGCTTGCTTATTATGGTCACTGCTATTATCTTTTGAACTGAAGATTGTACCTTTTGGTGTGTGTTTGCTTGCTTGTTTTAATCTTGTAAATAACTTTTACATTTCTTTTCGTAGTTAATAAATCTTTAGTTAGTTTATTACAGGATTGGCTACAGGTGTTGTCTTTGGTTTGAGATCTGAGTACAATTGACTTGGGATAAGTGACTGGTCCTTTGGGACTTAGAGTAACCTGAATATTATTGTGATTTTTGGTGTAAGGGACCATCTATCACAAACTCAGACTTGCCTGGATGGCAAGTTAGGGCTGGTCTACACTAGGGGGGGGATCGATCTAAGATACGCAACTTCAGCTACGCGAATAGCGTAGCTGAAGTCAAAGTATCTTAGATCAAATTACCTGGGGTCCACACAGCGCAGGATCGACAGCCGCGGCTCCCCTGTCGACTGCGCTACCGCCGCTCGCTCTGGTGGAGTTCCAGAGTCGACGGTGAGCACGTTCGGGGATCGATATATTGCATCTTAACGAGACACGATATATCCATCCAGGATAAATCGATTGCTACCCGCCGATACGGTGGGTAGTGAAGATGTACCCTTAGACTGGAACGTCCAAGGGGACTGTCTGTGACTCCATGGTAAGACTGTTATAGTGCTTTAGAAGTTCACACTTTGTTACTGGGTTGGTGAAATCTAATTGTAGAACATACAACCAGTTTGGGGTTTCTGCCCTGCCTTTTGACAGTCTGCCTGGAGGTTGGCACTCATGGTCGTGAGCCATAGCAGACAACATGACACCCACTAGATCCAAATCCCGTCCCTCCAAAAACTGAAAGATCATCTGCTTCTGGCAAACACTCAGGATGGAGTGCACATTCCAAGTTGCAATTTTCACTACAACCTAAACAAAGCTTCAAGCCCAAGTTGTCACAGGTACTTGTGATCCCTGTGTAGTTGACCACCTTGTCACCGATACTAAACTCTCTGACTTACCCCTCACCTCTTTCCTTTTCATTAGTGACTTTTTCCTTGTTGACTGGCTCATTAGTCTCAACTGGCAGGCTCATGAGTCCCCAGATTCTGACCCCCACTCTAGTTTGCTCTGAAGTTGCTCGAGCCCTATAACACCTGGGTCCCTTCCCCCCAATGAGTGTGCTTGTAACTCATCTGCGGGCTCCTGTCTCTGCTCTCCCTTGTCCACAGCAGTGACTAAACCCGTTATTTGCTTGCACGTGAGAATACTGTGTGGTTTGAACAATTGCAGGCCACCCTCAGCTACTATAAGCCCAGCACTCTCTTTGGATCCTCTCCCTGTCTGATTTCAAGAAAATCCTCTGTTTCTGAAGCTAAGCACATCAAAACCCGCTCCTCATCTATAGGTCTGCCCATTTCTCTCTGATGACTGGGGTTCCTGCATAACCAATATCACCCGTGAATGTTCCTTCACCAGTTTCTCTTTTCCCCCTTCCCTATTTCCAATATTCTCCCCGACATTACCAGTGTGTATGTCCCCATCTATATCGTCCTGACTTTCAGTGGTTCCCTGACCCCTCCCCAATCCTGTATCAGCAAAGGACAATGTCAGTCCTTCCTCCAAAAGTAGAGGGGGGTACCACTCAAAATGGGGCTTTCATCAATCCTTGCAGGGCTATCCAGGATCCTCTGAACCGTGGTTTAGGGCAGGAAGAAGTGTTCTTGTGATGCTGAGAATGTTGTACCACAGCTCTCGGCACTACCTATAAATGTCCACTTTTCCCACATGTTGCATCTAATGAAGACCAAGCAGTCCTCAGTCTTGTATGCATTAGAACCACAGAATATGCACTTCCTCACACCACAGCTCATACTTAAGTGCTCTGTGTGTGGCTAGCTGGGATACACACAGTAACCCCACTCAGAACCTAAGTAAAATATATTGTGGAGATGTTGCACTAATTATTTTCCTGGAAAAGTTCAATGGTGCCTTTACATTCATCATGCCAAACCCTAAATTGAGGTTGCAACACTGCCATTAAGTGAAACTCATTGCAGAACATTTGCTTCATGTATATTTTAGAATATATATTAATTTCTTCTTCATGCAGAAGAAAATAATCACAGACTGGAATAAAGAAACACCTACTACATCATCCAGGCCCTTAGTCCTCTTCCTAATTCCAAATTGCTCCCAGAAAAATTCCACTTTACCATAAAAGAAAAAGCTGACATTGAATTCCCTGCTGCCTGGCAGGGATATCACAGCTTTCAGTTGTGCAGGTGAGAATCCTAAATATTTTAACAAAAGAGATCCAACAAAATCCCTGGTGGTTCACTTGACCACATCTCCCACATAGTACAGTCAAATCACATCTCTCTGCCAAGGCATCCTAGGATAATGCTTCCATTGTGAGGAGTCTGGCCCAGAAGCCCGATCCTGACCAGCTGTGACTGCTGCTTAGGATTTCTTCCTAGGCAGCCCCTCAGGAAACAGATACCCAGACTAGAAACAGATGCTCAGATCCTTCCTTACCATCACTGTTCCTCAGTTGCTCACTCACAACAAGCCTCTGTGCTCCCTCCTCAGCAGTGAGGCTTCTCTTTGTGTGACCCTCAGGGTCCAGAATAACAGAAGACCTAACTTCAGATTCTTAAAAAAAAGCCTCTTCTGGGTCACTTCCCTCTGGTCAACTCATACTTTTAATAGCCCCCTGGGTGGAGTCCCCTAAAGTGAGTGGAGCCCCCACAACAGAGAAGATCACAATACTACTCCCCCTTTCCCCTTACAGGGAAGGGGAGGCCACAGGTGTGGTTACTAACTAAACTGCCCTTTACCTCTACATTTCGGATACAGCCCAACTATGGCTAAGCTCCACTGTTGTCCTGCCCTTCCTAGAGCTTGTAATGGAGGACATGCCCTACAAACCATTTCCCAGAGTAAGAAGACCTTGTTGCAAACTGTCCATATGAGGGGGTCCCTCTAGCAGCTGGCCCCCCTTCCCCAGTACAGTTCCCAAGTTGGCTTCCTCACAGGTACCTTTAGTCAGGGACAATGTTCATGATGTCAACTGCTAGCACCACAGGATCCACCAATCTGTGCACAGTAACTTCTGCATCATTCCCAAACAAACAGACTCTTCCACCATCACATGCCAAGAACATACTGAAGGAAAAAAGACTTCTTCAGACCCACCAGCTGAGGAGGCAGCCATCTTGGCAGGAAAGGGAAGTGAGAACTCTCTCTCTCTCTCTGTGTATTTTTCTGTCGATTCTCCTTTTGTTTTTCTCTTGTTTTCTCCTGTCTATGTACTGGTTCTGTTTTCTATTTCTTATTCCTGTTTTCTCTCCCAAGCACCTTTCTTACAGTTCTTTCCTCAGGCCATGTCTACACTACAGCAGCGTAGCTATGGCACCGTGGCTATGCTGCTGGAACCTCAGTGTATACGCAGACTACAGCATGGAAGGGGTTTTTCTGTCGTTGTAGGGACTCCACTTCTCCGAGTGATGGTAGTTAGGTTGACAGATGCATTCTTCCATTGACCTAGCAGCATCTACACTGTGGGTTAGGTTGGCATAGCTACCGCACTCATGGGTATGGATTTTTCACACCTCTGAGCACAGTAGCTATGTCGAACTAAGTTTTATGTGTAGATCAGGTTGGTGGGATAGTCTTCCCTTAAGGGTAGTGATGCCTAATGGTCATCCCATTCTGTCACATCGTATGAAAGGTCCAATTATACACAAAAGGACTAGGAGACAGTGGGAGAGAGGAAGGGGTCCCAGGAGCAAGAAGTGTTTGGGAGGAAATCCCAGTATTGTTTCTTTAAGGGCCTGGGGCCAGGAGCTTTTCAGAGAGGTCGTCAGGGCTCCTCTCATGCCCAAACATTTGGGGTTGAGGTGGGACAGGTGGACCAGCACAAATATTGCCTCCTCCCTCAATAGTGGGACACATCAGCAAGGAAAGGCTGGCTTGTAATCACCCTGAAGGCTAATAAGGGAAAAGGGCCGTCTGAGGGAGACATTGGCAAAAGCCCTACAGTTGGTCAACCCAAAACTCTGCTCCAGAGAGGGTTGCTGTGGGCTCCTTCTTAAGAAGGACCAAAGAATCTGATTGGCAGAACCTAGGTCCAGAAAAGAAATCTGGGGCAACTCCTGTTTGAGGAGAGAGCTAGGGACATACAGCCCAGTTCCAAAGAGGAGAGCTGGGAACTTCTGCTTAAGGAGGGCCTGAAAAGGAGTAACCCAGAGAAGAAACAGGGAAAGTTTCCAGAAACTGAGACTGTTTACAGGCTCAGAAAAGAGGAATCTCCTGAAGGAAGGAGCCAGAGATTGCTAATTGGACTAGGATAATGAACATCCCTGGGTGTATCTGAAAATTCATACTTTTTCTTATGGCTGTTAAGAAATGAGAACCGGGGATAGGGGTGGGGTGGGGCGGGGGGTACTTTTTGATAAAATGGTTTGTGTGAACTTGTTTATAACCCAGGTGAAGATAAGTGAGACAGGGCTCACTTGCAGCACCATACCTGACCAAAAGGGGGCATCTCAGCGTGATCTCCATGCCATCACACTAGGTCTCACACTATTTTCCCAATTTTCTCCTTCTCTTTCAAGTTTTCTCCTCCCCTCCACCATTTCTTTTCTCTGCTCATTTAGACTGTCTACACACAAAGATGCACCAATTTAACTAAAGATATGTTTTTAAACTGACTTTTTAAACTGGTTGAGGTTTGCGTGTAGACATCCTATTTCAGTTTAAGTATCACTTATTTCTGTTAAAGTTAATCCAGTAACAAGCATTCACTCACAGAACATATCTTCTAAGTAGCTTATTAAACTTAACTGAAATAAACCACTTTTAATCCAAAATAAGTGTGTCTACACACAAACTGGCAGTGGTTTAACTAAATCAATCTGTAACCCTTCTGTCCCTCTGAGTTGGCAGCAACAAGGTTCAGTATCTAGGGGTTCCGTTTCAATAACGCAATGCAAAACCGGCTCGAGAACCCAACCAGTGACCTGGGACAATTACATACCACCCCCCGGGCACCTCTAGGAGGCAACACTTCCTCTCTTGCAAGCACGGAGTCTGAGTGTAGCAAAAACCTTTTAATAAAGGAGGGAAACAATCCGGCATTATGTTGGGGAAACACCACAAACAGGATTCATAATACAAACCATGAGCAAAAGACCCACCCCCAAGTAAGTTTGGCAGAGTCCTTTTCCCCTCAGGGTCTTAAGTCCAATCACCCCAAAGTCCAACAACCCCAAAGTCTCTGTCCCTGGTCAGTGTCGCCCCAGAGTTCAAAAGTTTATCTGCAGAGTTTTACCTCCCCAGCCTGGGCGGAAATGGGGAGGGGGCACACGGGATGTTAAGGGGCACCTTACGTGGTCCAAGGCCAACTGCCCCACCTCTCCGTGGAGTTCTGCTGCAGCCTTTACCACTAATGGCTCCGCTCTACCAGCTACGCCACGCCGCTCCTCCAGCCGTCCCCACAAACTGCTCCGCTCTGCTCCCTGTTCCATGGGCCGCTCCAACCATCCCACAAACTGTTTGGCTCTGCCAGCTGCTTAGCAATATATCTTCAGGCTCCCCCACTGGTTAACACAGCACTCTGTGATCTCATCTCAGCAATTTTAGCGATTTCAGCTTCTAGTAGGGGAGCCCCAGTGCTGGTGCACCATTGGCCCAAAGTGAATTCAGTTCAGCAACTTCTAGCTAGACTCCTAATAGAAGCAAACTTAACTCTGCTATTCAACAGTGGAGAGAGGGGGTAGTGCAATTGGTGTTCCAGGCCCCCCGCCAAAAGGGGCCAATACAATCAGGTACACATACCTGTCCTCAACCTCTCTCAATTCACTGGGTTTTGTAACCCATGCCCCTTGTCTAGCGAGTGCTACTTAGTTACTGGTGAGTTCCTCTGTCATACAACAGTTCCACTGGCCTTGATTCACAGAATCAGGGTAACAACACTTTATTCTTCCTGCCCCAATAACAGAGAAACTGGGGATCCCACACCAGCAAAAGTAACCACTTTCAGTTGTTGTTGTCCCAGGCTAGGCGGGTGGGTGTGCCTATGCAAACAAGATCAGCCCCTGAAGGTCTTTTCCACCCTTGCCATAATTCATCACCAGATGTCAGGGTAGAGCGTATCCTGACTCTGCTTACAAATCTAAAAACACAGCTTTAGCTAAACACATGCACCAAAGCCTCACTCCCCTTTCTCTTGTGTGTGAATAAGATTATTTGTTATCCACTATCTGGTGTTTGTTATTATTTGTATTAGACATCATTGTGCTAGGCCAGAGGTCGGCAACCTTCGGCACACAGCCCATCAGGGTAATCAGGCAGGCCGTGAGACATTTTGTTTACATTGATCGTCCATAGGCATGGCCCCCCATGGCTCCCAGTTGCCGCAGGGTAATCAGGCAGCCGTTTGCCATTTCCAGCCAATGGGAGCTGCGGGAAGCGGGGCAGGCTGCAGCGATGTGCTGCCCGCCACTTCCCACAGCTCCCATTCACCTCCATCATATCCTCCCTTAGCTGTCTCTTTTCCAAGCTGAAAAGTCCCAGTCTTAATAATCTCTCCTCATACAGCAGCCATTCCATACCCCTAATAATTTTTGTTGCCTTCCGGAAGCAGCTGGCTGCTGCTGGCATATCTCTGTGTGCCCATGGCTGGGGGAGAAGGTGGCTCTGAGTGCTGACCCCGCCCACAGCACTGTCCTCACAGCTCCCATTGGCTGGAAACTGGCCAATGGGAGCTGCAGAAGCAGTTTTTGCAAGCACAGACAGCGCATGGAGACCTGCTGCCCCACTCCTTCCAAGGGGCGTGCAGAGACATGCCATGGTGCCAGCAGCCGGCAGCTTCCAGGAACAGCGTGGGGCCATGGCATGCAGGCAGCCTGCCTGAGCCCTGCTGCACCGCCAGCCGGGAGCCACCTGTGGTACGCACTTCCCAGCCAGAGCCTGCATCTCGCACCCCCTCCCGCACTCCAATCCCCTGGCCCAGGTCAGAACCCCCTTCTGCACCCAAACTCCCCCCCAGACCTTGGCCCCCCTCATTCACCCCAATCCCCTGCACCAGCTCAGAGCTCCCTCCTGCATCAATCTCCCTCCCGGAGATTGCACCCCCTCCATTAATATAGTAGAAATGGGTGGCCCGTGACGACTTACCAAAATTTGTGGAGTGGCCCGCCTGTGAAAATTATTGCCCACCCCTGATCCAGGGTATCCTTTTCAACAGTACAACACAGAACCAGCTTGAGCCCCCACCCACTGACTTGGGACAATTACACACCTCCCCCTGGGCGCCTCTAAGAGGCAATACTTCCCCTCTTGCAAGCACAGAGTCTGAGTGTAGCAAAAACTTTTAATAAAAGGAGGGAAGTAACTCAGGATTAATTTGGGAAAACACCACAAACAGGGTTCATAAACATTAACCATGAACAAAAGACCCACCCCCAAATAAGTTGGACAGTATCCTTTTCCCGTCAGGTTCTTAAGTCCAGCAACCCAAAAGTCCCTTTAATGTGCCCATCCCTTCTCTGCACCCCACTCACCGTTGCTGTCCTTGGTCAGTACAGCCCAAGAGTTCAGAGGTTCATCTGTAGAGTTCACCTCCTACCTTGGGTGGAAGGAGGGGACTAAGGAGGCACCTTACATGCTCCACTGCTCAGGCACTCACTCGCCGCCCTTCTGGCCGATTGCCATGTCTCCCTGCGGGGCTCTGCTCTGGCCCTCTCTGCCAGCCGCCCTGCTGGCCGCCTTCTCCATCACCTGCCCTGCTGGCTGCACCTCTTCATCAGCTGCCCTGCTGGCCACTGGCTGTGCCTCTCTGTCAGCCGCCCTGCTGGCCACTCTCCTCCATCAGCTCCCCTGCTGGCCACACCTCTCCACCAGCTGCCCTGTTGGCTGCTCTCTGCACCTCTCCACCAGCTGCCAGGATGTCTTCAGGACCCACCACTTAAACACAGCTCTCAGTGATTTCAGCCGTTAGTTGGGGAGCCTCACTGCTGGTGCACATTGGGCAGTCTCTTGCGTAAGAGACACTGTCCCAAAGGAGGTCTAATACTTAGATCTAGGTATCAGTGAGTTCAGCTCTGCAGCATGTAACAAGACTCTCAATTGACTCTAAATTAGCTCTTTTGTTATACCGTGGAGAGAGGAAGGGTCAAATGGCGTCTAGAATGCTGAAACAGGGCCCACACCACTCGTACCTGTCCTCACCCTCTCTCAACTCATTGAGCTTTTGAACTAGGGTGACCAGATCACTGACAGGAAATATCGGGACGCGGAGGAGGGACAAAAAAAAGCCATTTTGCAGGTGCCGGGGGAATTAGCAGGCCCTGGCTGCGCCGCGGCCCCACCCCCACTCAGGGCCCTGGGCACATGCGGCACATCCCGCTGCCCCGCAGGTAAGGAGCCGCTGGAGCAAGAGGCGCAGGGCTCCGGACCGCGGCAGCGGCGGGGGAGAGCGGCTCAAGGCCGCGCGAGTGGGAACGTAAAGTTTATCGGCTGGGGGCGAGGGACCCCGGCCGGCTCCTCACCCAGGTAAGGAACCGAGTCCCTCCCTCCCCACACCCCCTGGCTCCTCAGCTGAGCGGCATTCCTCCTCCCTCACAGGCTTGCAGCTGGAATGCCAGCGCAAGCCTGGAGGGAGGGGATGGTGGCCGGCTTCTAGTTCCTGGAGCTGGTGAGTACAACTCCGGCACCGGGCAGGCAAGGGGGGCTGGCAAGGGGGTTGCTCCACCAGGAGGGCAACGTGGGGGGGGGGCTCAGCTGAGGAGCCAGGACGAGGGGGGGACTCGGCTCCTTACCTGGCCTGCGGAGGCTGGCGCAACATGCTGGCGAGGAGCAGGGATGCTACCTCCCTACAGGGGCGAGGAGCCGGCTGGGGTCCCCCTCCAAGCCAATAAACTTTACATGGCCACTGGTGCGGCCCCAAGCCACTCTTGCCCGCCACTGCCGGGGTCCGGAGCCCCCCCGCCTACCTCCTGGGGAAGCAGCCCCCTTGCTAGCCCCCCTGCCTGCCCGGTGCCCCTACTCACCAGCTCCAGGAACTGGAAGCTGGTCACCCGCCCCCCTCCTTCCAGGCTTGCCGCCATTACAGCAGCAAGCCTGGGAGGAATGCCACATGCTTGGGGAAGAGGGGGGGCCAGGGCAGGGATTTGGGGAGGGAGCCAATGGGGGAAGGAGGGGCCAGAGTCAGGGGGGGCGAGAGCCCTTCAGGGAGGGCAAATTTGCTTGTTTGTCCAGTGGGGACAAACAAGCAAATATCGGGACAGTCCCAATAAAATCAGGACATCTGGTCACCCTATTTTGAACCCATGTCCCCTGCCTAGCGAATGCCATTCAGTTGAGGGTGAGTCCCTCCACTGGGGTATGGCAGGTACAGTTCTGCTGCCCTTCATTCATGCAACAAGGATAACAAGCCTTTATTACACCTGCCTCAATAACAAAGAGACTGGGGATCCAACACCAATCACAAATGATCATTTGGGCAATTAATCCCATCATGCTGAGCACCTAAGCAGGCTGGGTGTGCCCATGCAAAAGAGATCAGCTCCAGAAGTCCTTGTCCATTGCTCACCACTAGATGTCAGACTCTGTTTACACCAATATATCTTTTTTGAGATGGGGCAACCACATCTGCACGCAGTATTCAAGATGTGGGTGTACCATGGATTTATATAGGGGCAGTATGATATTTTCTGTCTTATTATCTATCCCTTTCTTAATGATTCCCAATGTTCTGTTCATTTTTTTTTTGACTGCCACTGCACATTGAGTGGATGTTTTCAGAGAACTCACCACAGTGACTCCAAGGTCTCTTTTTTGAGTGGTAACAGCTAATTTAGACCCCATCATCTTATGAAAAGCATCTTTCCCTGACCGGGAAACCTTGAATTGTTTCTTTCTAGGTTCCACAGCAATCTAGCCTGCAAGGAATTGTCATGTTTCCCACAGCTCCTTCCCAAAACACTCTGCACTGGATGGGGGTGAGTTGCACAGTAGGATAGCTGCACTCTGCATCAATACAAGCACTGCTGGTGAGGACACACACCGCCAACACAAGGAGCCTAGTATGGACACACACACAGGTGATGTAATAACTGCAGCGGATGATGTAACTTAGGTCACCATAATTTTATAGCGTAGACATGGCCTAAGTCTTTCTCAGCTATAAATCACGTTTTACTGTGGGTGAAAATGGGGGGCTACTAATGAGCTCCTGGCATTGGAGAACTGTGTTGCTGCCTTTCACATTGAACCCTTTCGGTCAAAATCAGTCAATACTACTCCTATCCAGAAAACAATATGTAATGTAGTACCTTATTTAACAAACTTAGAAGATACATTCTGGGAGTGCACACAAGATATTGTATTTTACTTCTATAAAGAAACGTAGGTTTTGGCATCATTAACTAATCTGCTTCATAATGAAAATTAATTATTATGGTCATTAGCCTAAATGGCTTTTGTCATCTGCAAAGACATAATTGGTATAGAAAATTTGTTTCATAGTTATGAAACAATCAATCACCAAAGGCTGAATGTACATGACACGTGTATTTTTCTTCTCCGTTCTCCCAAACAATGAACACCTGAAAACCAAGAGGGGACTAGAATGTATGCTGATTCTGTACCTCAATGGGAGAAGATGTATAAAGTAGAAAGATTAAAAGGTTCTAAATTCTGACTGGTTGCTATCCTGGTAATTAGTGGTAGGGGAACAGAACAAAGCTTACAAGAAAAATAATAAGAAAAAGCCTTGCTGCAAACACTTTGATTCCTAAGGGAAAATATCAGATACTGCTCTAAATAGCTATTTTGTTTTTTCCAATCTCCAACCGTTTCTTAGAAGCAGGACATTAACACTGTTAGTTCATATTAGTCCTTCTGCTGCCTGGATGGTATGAAAAAAAATAATTTTCAGATTTCCACACCTGGTCTGACAACAGACAAAAGCTCAAATGAATCATTTAAAAACCTATGATCAATCAGTCTTTCAGTAAAATCTCACAAGGGCATATAATGCCTTTGTTCAGCGAAGTATGTCATATGAAATACCCCTTCCATATTTCCAATATTGGAAGTAGCAGAGGGAAACTTTAGAAAACTAGCTGGAATGAAATTAAAGGATATTGAATAATTTTCAGATTATTCAGGTATCCGTTAAATTAGAGGGTTCAAAGCCAAATCACTTTAGGACTTGTTAATACACAAACTTGCACTGATCGATCTAAGGCATATTTTTAAACCAATTTAGGGAAACCAGCACCAGTTTGAATGTAGACACGTCTAAATCAATTTAAGTGTAGTTTATTTCAATTCAGTTTACTCTGGTAAGAAAAATGGATTGCGCTAAACTGAGATAAGACAATCTTGAACTGATTTAAACATACCTACAAAGGGTTTTGTACAGATATAACTATGTTGGTTTAAACTATTTTAGTTAAACTGGTCAATTTTTGTGTATAGGAAGGCCTTAGACTTGAGACAGAGGCCATTGTAATGGCTGCTGGGTGGGATAAGGAGGACGTTGCTTGCCTTAATTAATTCCCTTCCCCAATCTGATCTTTTAACCTGTTGAATGCTGTCAGCTGATCTAAAATATTCATAGTCATAAATGTGTTGGCCCTGGAAATCTGGAAAGAGAAAGTAAACAGGAGATCTGATTTCTTTAATGAAGAAATCAAGAACTTCTGAGACCAATGTGTAGGGCCCTACCAAATTCATGGCCACGAAAAACGCATCACGGACCATGAAATCTGCTCTCTCCAGCTGCCCAGCTCCAAAGGCAGTGCCACTACCAGCAGCAGCACAGAAGTAAGGGTAGCAATACTGCAACCCCCTCTACAATAACCTTGCATTCCCCCCCCACCCCTTTTTGGGTCAAGACCCCTACAATTACAACACCGTGAAATTTCAGATTTAAATAGCTGAAATCATGACATTTACGATTTTTAAAATCCTACGACTGTGAAATTGACCAAAATGGACCATGAATTTGGTAGGGCCCTACCAATGGGCTAGCATGTTCTGAGTTCTATATTCAGCTTCGTGGAAGTCATTTGATATAAATGCGGTACTTTCTATAAGAAGATACGCTGTAGTTCTTTATAGATTTTGTACAGAACTGAACAATCAGCACTTAAGGAATTCATTGAATCCACTGGGTAATTGGTAAGCAATCAAGCAACCGTAATTAATCAGATGGCCAAAAACAGAGAGAACCCATCCAAGAAGTTTATCTTTGTGTAATTGGGAGATATAAAATATTTCTACATTGTTTATAACCGCAACAATATTTTTAACTTAAATAGCACCCTTAGAGGTTTACAAAGTACACTACAAGGAGGCTATGGGGGTGAATATTGTTATCCCCATTTTACCAATGAGAAACAAATATAGAGTGGGAAAATAACTTGCCCAGATCACATATTGT
The DNA here is from genome assembly GCF_013100865.1 of Trachemys scripta elegans. Classification (NCBI taxonomy): domain Eukaryota; kingdom Metazoa; phylum Chordata; order Testudines; family Emydidae; genus Trachemys; species Trachemys scripta. Next base: position 256,969,727 of record NC_048299.1, read on the forward strand.
AGCATGTCAATGGAAGAGTTGGATCTAGAACCCAGGTGTCCTGACTTCCAGTCTCATACATTTCATCCTCGATACTAATATTTTTAAATGGGATTGAGTGCATGTATCTAATGCTGAAGGTGTTTAGATATTAACAGTCAAAAATTTTCTGTCAAAAATATTTTGCGGTGGACAATTGGGTTTTGGATTAAACAAAAGTTTACACAAAAAGTGGCTGCTTTGCACAAACTATGTCATGCTTTTAGCTGAAAAAGTTAGTTTTCAGATTTTCAGTGAAAAGTAGAAATTCCCCCCCCACCCCAATTTTTTTTTTTCCCAGCTCTAGTGTACAACCAGTAATTCCATCCAGTATGTTAATCTGTTTTCCTGATTGCACTACCAAGATGAAAACAGAAATTCAGAGCAATATGTGAGGTAATGGCAAGAATGGGTTTGGGGGCTGCTTCATTAGTAAGGGTGTCAATATGTTTCTTTAGCAGTTCGATCTTCATTTACATACTTTATAGACTAGAGCATGATATATTGCTTAGTTTAGGACTAGTAACACTGACGGGATTGATAAGAGACCAAGAAAAATTGTGTCGTGGTCTGAAAGAGTTGAATGCAGGTGACTGACAGAATGAGTTGCTGTTGCATAATTCTGGTTTGCAATCCATTTAGGATCATTCTAGGGGAGAGCCATACTGAAAAAACATTCATTTGTATCCTTCTTGCCCTCCAAGATTGCAGTTTTCTCATATGCATTCCTTCTGAGACACCATTGTGAATTCCATGCCATATGCAGCTTTTATGGAATCCTACACATGGTGGGGAAAGATTTTATGCCTCAATAAAGCATATGAATGTATAGATACATAAACATGGAGTAGAGTATAACAATTTCCAAGATACACAAACTAAGAATAAAAATGTAAAGGAGGAAAAGAAATTATTCCAATAGCTTTTATGAATAGGTCCCTTGCACTGCAGTTACCTACAGCTAATAATATCAGAGTACCCAAAGAGAACTGGTGATTATGATGGTCCTTCCTCAGTAGTTTACTTACACAAGTGCATCTACTTTTCCTGCTGACAAGCTCTGTATGTGAAGCTCTGCATTACAGATGTTGGAAACACAAAGGCAAGTCTACCGTGAAAATACATGGATGCATGGAGCAACAGAGATCAACATGAACTGAGTAGAAAACAGAGAGGGCAAAATGTTCTCATCAGACCTGGCGGGTGAAGCTAATGCAAGCAGTAGAAAGAGTGTTGTATTTCTATTGCTGGGGTGGCACTCAGGGGGGGAAGGGAAGGCTTGCGGGGACTATAGCTATTCCAACACTTGCCTTAGACCCCCCACCTCCGTAGCCACCGCTCCCAGCGCTATGGTGTTGCCACCCTTACTTCTCTGCTGCTGCTGGCAGTGGCGCTGCCTTCAGAGCTGGGTGGCCGGAGAGCGGCGTCTGCTGGCTGGGCACTCAGCTCTGAAGGCAACACCACTGCCAGTAGCAGCACAGAAGTAAGGATGGTATAGTATGGCATTGCCACCCTTACTTCTCCACTGCTGCTGGCGGCGGCTCTAGGGGCTGGTATGTACAACCTACTTGAACCTCACACACAGTGGCTGGGGAGAACCTGAGGATATAGCAAGCAATCCAGGACTCTCACCAACTTGGCGCAGCCTAGCAAAGCAGGGGTAGCTCCTGGTCTGGTGTCCAATCACAGCCCCAGCTGCTCTTCACACAGGCCAATCAGTGACCAGGGGATGCCCGTGTAAACACCCTTCCCAAGAGGAAGTCTTGCTGACTTGGACGCTTCAAGTGCAATAGGGGAAGGTGAGACATTCCTTTGCACACTAATCAGAGACAAAAGAGGTGTGGTAGGCAACTGGGAGCACCAATCAGGCAGCAGAGAGAGGCTCAGTGCATCTCTGAGTTGGCTACACTGAGTCTCTGTGAAGATTGTTGGAGGGGTTCCCTGCCTCCTGCCAGGATATCTTTGAGCCGGGTTTGGCTCCACTCTTGGGGCCATGGCTAAAGGTACCCACCCTAACAGATGCAGTGGGGGAGAGTATATTATGGAGGGTCCCAAGGGGGTGTACAAGCTGTGTGAGTCGGGATAGGGTCTGGATATGGGCAGAGTGTGTGTGTAGGGGTCTGGGTGTCTATGGGGGCCTAGGGTTCTGAGCTATATGATGGACTATGGATGTGTGTTTAGGATGCACGGCATTCTTTTAGGGGCAGAGGGGAAGGTACAGGGAGTGGATAGCATGGCATTGCCACCCTTATTTCTGCCCTGCTGCTGGCAGCAGTGCCTCCTTCAAAGCTGGGTGGCCGGAGAGAGGCGGCTGCTGGCTGGATAGCGCAGCGCCCCCCAATTTTATGTCTAGCCCACCTCAGCCCCACCCCACCCCTGCACCACCCCGGGAAGAGGTTAACGCTGCCTCTGTCTATTGCAAATGGAAATGTGTCATCTGTACTCCAAACATGCATTTCTTCCACTTGCATTGGCCCCGAACCATCTCTGGGAAGAATGGGGGTTGCTAAAAAGAGGGATTTTTAACCCAACTTTCATCTTGTGCACGATCAACAGATTTGTTTACTAAGTTCCAATCAGTTACTCGTGTGCAAACCCAGTGAAGGCAATAGGACTGAGGACATCATTTGAAGACAATGATTTTTCAAAGGTGGGACTGAGGGACTAATCTAATTTTCAGGACCTTTATTACTGGTGACGATGCAGTAATGGAGACAACTCAAGTTTGACTTAGGGTACGTCCACACTGCAATTAGACATCTGCAGCTGGCCCATGACAACTGACTTGGGCGTGCAGGGCTTGAGCTAAAGGGATGTTTAACTGCAGTCTAGATATTTGGGTGCAGGCTGGAGCCCAGGCTCTAAGACCCTGTGCGGTGGGAGGGTCAACATCTACACTGCAATTAAACAGCCCCTTACCCTGAGCCCCACAAGCCCAAGTCAGCTGGTACAGGCCAGCCACGGATGTCCCATTGCAGTGTGGACATACCCATTGAACCCAAGCTGAGGTGGCAGAGCTGAAACTAGAAAAAACACATTTTGTTTGTAAATGGAGCAGATTTGATATGGAAATCACTGAGAGAGAAATATAGACCCTCACAATGCTATTTCTATAGAGTGAAATGTGGCATCAAGCAGCTTTAATGCTCCAGATAGGTATTGCTGCAGCGTGCCAATTTCAGAGTGGAACCACACTTTAAATATCCTGTAGACTGTAGTTAAGTGATGTAGTATGTTAAACTTTCCAGTATTACATATTTCAATTGATTCTTTGTTCTCCTCTTTCAGAACGGGTTAGTGAAGCTAAAGAGAAGGATGTTCAATCAAATTGCAACATATGGAAAATCCAGCATTTCTGTAAATTCCAGGAATAGGCTAACACATCTATTCAAGTGAGACTTGTATTTAAAAGTTATTTATTCTTCTATTTCACCTTTCACCTGAGGATCTCAAAGCACTTTACAGACATTAAGCACGCCTCACATCACTTTGATGAGATAGGCATTATCCACAATTTATAGATCAAGAAACTGAGGAAGGGAAAAGCTAAGTGATTTACCCAAACTTGCAAATGAAATTAGTGGCAGAGTTGGGACTAGACTTTAGGGGTATGTCTATACTGCAATTAAACCCTCCCCCCATTTCCCTTCCACCCCCATTTATTTTTGTTGTATAGGGAGGAAATGTTGTCTTGTGATTTCAAGGACGGGACTCTGAATCAAGAGACATAGGGTACGTGTACACTGCAATTAAAAACCCACAGCTGGCCCATGCCAGCTGACTCAGATTCCTGGGGCTCAAGCTAAGGGTTGTTTAATTGCAGTGTAAACTACTGGGCTCAATCTGAAGCCTGAGTTCTGGGACCCTCCCACTTCACAGGGTTCTAGAGTATCGGGGTATTCGCATAACTCAATCCTGCTATGTTTTCAAGATTTTTACGTCATGGTTTTTCTCAAAATATATGTCTGCAAAGGAAACCAAAAAGCTTCTTTTGCTGTTTAACTATTACAAAGTTTCCCAGGTCCGAACACACATAAAAAATGCATCTTGAATCTAAAGGGACATTTAAAGGGACAACATAAAAGTCAGGAAGTCAAAAATGTAACCTCCCTTAAAAGTCACAATAATCGGCTCCCGGTATCTGGCTAATAATGTCGCTTTTAAAAATAAATAAATTATTCCTTAAGTGAGGACTGGAGCGTGGATACTAGTTGATGAAGTAAGCTGTGTAATGGGTTATGACCATACAACAACAAAGCAGAGAACAGGTCTTATCTGTGATCACACATGCACATGTGCTATGCACAGCTTTTCCCCATTATGTCTGTCTACCTTGCTCTTCTATGCAAGGTAAAGAACTCGTCCCCTGAGTGCCTCCAAGAGCAAGATTCTTGTAAATGTCAAGAACGGCTCAGAAGATGGGAGTAGGGAACCACAGTGGAAGAAACTATTCTGTCTGGATGCTGTGTTATCTAAAACACATGCAGTAGGTCACATTTTTGGCACGGCAGTCTCCCTTTAGCAGCCAATCTCTTCTGAGTATGGAAAATATATGATTGGGAGTTGCAGGAGCTTAGCACCCTCCCAGGATCTGGCCCTAAGGCATTGTCCCAATGTAAGTAAAAATGATGCTCCTGTTCAGAGAGAGACACCTTCAAACTGAAACCCAGCATTTGGAAAGAAAACAACAAAGTAGGAAACAAACGTAAAACACTTTTAAGGTACTTACTGTAGTCAGGGCTCTTACTAATTAGAAAGACACTCTTTCCAGCCAGAACTGTGCTTATTATTCCAGCTCTACCACTGCTGCCTAATTCCATGATCTCCTCTTTTCACTTACCAGCACAATCCTCCACCCACCACCACTTCTCCCGCACCCCATAATACAGCAATTATTGTAAGTTAGGCAGTAAATAATGCACGCCCAGGCCTGTCATCTAAATCCTCTTATGTTCAAAGTTATTTCCAGTCATAAAATCATAGAAATTAGAGGCAGAAAAGACTTATTAGGTCATCTAGTCCAAAAACCTATGCCAATGTGGGATTGTTCTTTACAGTATACTTTCTAGTGCTTTGTCCGGTCTAATTTTAAATGTCTCCAGGGATCTCTAAATGGCTCCAAAATGGGGGTTTCTATACTTCACTAAGAAGGCTATTCCACGAGCTAATAATCATGCTTGACTAATGAGTCATGCTGATTCAAAGCTTTATTTATATTAAAAGTATATGACTGTTGGCTTGTGCCTTTAATGCCTGATTAGCATTGTGTATGGTGTATGTCTACTAAGGTCTTAAAATGTGGAGGAGTATTAAGACAGAGAGGACAACTTGCTCTCATTGGAGTTTTGTCGAATTAACAAGGTTACTTAGTTCTGGCAGGCTCTTGGCCCTTGTGATGGCTGCACTGCTTCTAGATACCACAAATTATATGTGTGTCTTAGCATGCAAGTGCCAGTAAAGCAGATCTGTAGGCTTACAGATGGAATGGATGTTTCCTGTTCAATAAAAGGAATTAATAATGTTCTAGGAGAATCTGTGGCATGTGCAGGTTATGAAGGGTCAGAAGACCTGAAGGTGGACTGGAAAAGAGTGATGGAGTAGATAAGGAGTCATTTTATTGCTGCGGACAGGAAATTGTATGAGGAAAACAGCAACAGCTTTCCTGAGAGATTTCCAGTGCTTTCTTTCAGTCAGACACGAAATAATGTGAGAACAGCCTTGGATTGGCACCTAAATGGTGAACTGTGTCAGGCAATCTCTCCTTTTCTAATGCATCTGCTTCGTTTAATCTCTTCTCCACCAAAGACAGGGTTCAATGACTTGTGACCCTAAAGTGAGACAATGGAAAATAATATTTAAAAGAACATTAAACAAATCAGTTTGAACCTCCAAAAAGGATCAGTTTAAACTTGAGGTGGAGTTTCTTGCCTTGTTAGAGTGAATTCAGGTTAAGCTTTAGAACTGTAAGCAGGGTCTGAATGAGCTCTTCCCTGATAGCTAGTGATGAGCTGGGGAGGAGGAAAAGGCTTTAGGACCAGACTGTATGTACATGAATACACCCACTCTGCCTAGGTATGAGCGGACAGAGCTGTGTTGCCCAAGTGATCAACTTTCGCTGGTGTTGGGTTACAAATCATTATAGTATTCACTGCAGGGAACTGCAGTAATGAAATGTTGTTATTCTTATTGTATGAGTAAAGGGCAGCAGAACTGTACTTAGCCTGTCCTGATTGAGGGGGGTCACCCGCAACTGAACTCACTAAGCAGGAGGCTCGGACCGATGCCAGACCCCAATGAAGAGTGAGAGGGGCTGGAGACAGATATTCCTGCCTGGAGGTGTGGTCTTTGAGCTAAGAGTCCAACGCATTGTTTAACCTGTCCCTCCCCAATGTTCAAAGATAGAGCTAATTAAGGCTCCATTTGGAGTTTTTTTGTTTTATTAAGTGATCACCAGAGCTGAAATAATCTGTTGGGGGGCAGCATTTCTGCCCAGCCTGCTTCAGCAGTGAGACTCACCATCTAAGGCCTGGTCTACACTGGCAAGTTTCTGCGCTGTAACTCCCGAGGTGTACACTCTGCCAGGCCACTTAATGCGCAGAAACTGCGCAGTTGTAGCGCTCTAAAAAAAACACCACAACGAGACACTTACAGCTTTCTGCGCTGGGGCTACAGCGCTGCAGTGCCAGTGTAGGCACCATGGTGATTACAGGGCTGTGATTGACCTCCAGGAAATGTCCCACAATACCTGTTCTCACCTCTCTGGTCATCGGTTTGAACTCTATTGCCCTGCCCACAGGTGACCAACTGTCATCCCCACCCCATACATTCCTTTGCAAATTTGAAAGTCCCCTTCCTGTTTGCTCGGTGATGCATGTAGTGGTCTCAGCATCTTTCCAGGTGGCCATGCCTGCTCCACACACCAGGCGATCCCCCGCTTGGAGCAATGCTCATTGGCATTTGGGGAGAGAGGCTGTGCAGTCCCAGCTGCGCTCCAGCCATAGGAATTCTGATACCTACGGACAGATTTCATGATGCATGATAGAAAGGGGCCATGATCGGGACACACTGCAGTGTAGGGTAAAAGTGAAGGAGCTGCGGAACAACTACCACAAGGCGAGGAAGGCAAACCGCCACTCCAGTGCTGCGCACATGAGCTGCCAGTTCTACAAAGACCTGGATGTGATACTCGGCAGTGACCTCACCTCCACTATGAAGGCCCCTGTGGATACTTCATTGGCTCATGTGCCAGTCGAGAGTGGACTGAGCCAGGAGTATGAAATCTTGGATAAAGAGTGGGAGGGGGACCCAGAGGCAGAGGATGACTCAGAGGCCAGAGATGTATGCAGCCAGGAACTCTTTTCTACCCCAGAAGAGCCTCGCCAGTCACAGCAGTCGGATCTTGGCGAAGCGCAAACAGGAGAGGAGGCCCCTAGTAAGTGGATCTGATTTTGGGAATTGCTGAAGTGAGTTGTTGGGGGCAGGAAGGTTGTAGAAAGCAGGCTTGTCTCCCACTGCATGCCTAGTCTGAGCGGTGGAACAGGCTGTTGATTGACTCCCTCACTTCATGGGAATCTCCCTCAGAAATCCCCAGGAAACTCTTGTGGAGATACTAAGCAATCCTTCGGCAGAGCTGCTTTGTTTCTTGCCCCATTAACGGTAACTTTCCCATGCCACTTTGCCGTCATGGGGGGGGGAGGAGAGGACCATTGCTGCACACAGATGAGCTGCATAGGGGCCAGGGTGGAAGCCGCAGGCTTGGACAAGACCCTCCCTTGATTCCCTGCTCACCCTCAGCAGCGAGATATCTTCCATAATGATCACCTCCTGTGGAAAGTGTGGGGACAGGAATGATTATCAGGCCCCCCTACAGTGCTAACTCTCCCCAAGAGCCCACGTGCCCAGTGTACAGCAGGGTCCAGGAAGAGAGATTTACCCTGCTCCTGTTGCTAGTCACCATTTTGGGGATATTGTGGCTCATGTGTGCTTGCCTGGGGTCAGCCAGTTAGTGACAGGTGTGAGGGTACTGGCTGTGTTTTAAATCACTGAAACAGTGTTGTCTGTGTTGCAAACAATACTGCTTCTGTAAAATGTTGCATTTAAACTTCAGAGATGACCTTGGGAGCCCAGCCTCCCTCTTTATCAGTGGCAGAACAGCTGCACAGAATTAGAAAGAGGCCAAGAAGAACTAAGGAGGACTTTCTCTGTGAGGTTATGATGCACTCCACCACCGAGAAACAGGAATTGAAGGAGTGGCGGGACAGTGAGGAGAGGGATCGAAAGGAAAACGTGGCACACCAGAAAGAAGCCAAGCTCTTAAACATTATGGAGCGCCAAGTGGACATGCTCCAGGCAATACTAGCTCTTCAAACTGAGCAGCTCCATGCCCGACCTCCCCTGCAGCTGCAAAACTCTTTCCCATGCACCCCACACATACCGCCAACACACCGCTATCAACCTCCTGGCTCCACTCTCTACCCGCAGCATTCCACTCCTCCCTCCTCACAGTCCAGCACTGTGGATTCCCACTCCCCACTGCACTCGATATCCATCCCTCTGCAGTTTGTCCCTGCTGAAGTACATCACCCACTGCATTGTACTCCAAAGGAGAAGATTGGGTATGATCCCTGGACATACACAAATCTGTAGCCATCCTGGGACCCCTCCTCCTCTTGATACCTTCCCTTCCCCCATCCACCTCCCTGCTGATGAATTTTTTCATTTGACTCTCTCCTCCGGTTGTTGTCTTTTAATTAAATAATTGTATTTGCTTAAAAGCAATCTTTATTTTATTAAGTGAAAGCAAAAAGAGCACTGCAAAGCAACATACAATTATGTTAAAACCCCTTCTTTCATCATGTGCACCAATCACCTCCTAGCATTACAAGCACTGCAATCCCAAGCATAGCAACAAATATTAGTGGCTTTCAGCTTCAAATTGCTGCCTCAAGGCATCCCTGATCCTTATGGCCCTGCATTGTGCCTCTATAATAGCCCTGGTCTCTGGCTGTTCAAACTCAGCCTCCAGGTGCTGAGCCTCTGCAGTCCAGCCCTGAGTGAAGCTTTCACCCTTCCCTTCACAAATATTATGGCGCATACAGCACGTGGCTATAAGCATAGGAATATTGTCATCTGCCATGTCCAGCTTCCCATACAGGCATCGTCAGCGGGCTTTTAAATGGCCAAACGCACACTCAACAATGATTCTGCACTTGCTCAGCCTGTTGTTGAACTGCTTCTTGCTGCAGTCAAGTTGCCCCGTGTATGGCTTCACAAGCCATGGCATTAAGGGGTAGGCGGGGTCTCCCAGGATTACAATGGGCATTTCAACTTCCCCTATGATGATCTTCTGGTCTGAGAAGAAAGTCCCTGCTTGCAGCTTCTTGAACAGGCCAGTGTTCTGAAAGATATGTGTGTCGTGCATCTTTCCAGACCAGCCTGAGTTAATGTCTGTGAAACGCCCAAGGTGATCACCAAGCGCCTGGAGAACCATTGAGAAATATCCCTTGTGATTAATGTACTCAGTGGCTAAGTGGTCTGGTGCCAGAATTGGAATATGCGGGCCATCTATCACCCTTCCACAATTAGGGAAGCTGTCAGTGTGAACACACAACAGTGGTTTTCCTTCTGCACTCCCTGAACAGTGCTGTAACTTTGCCAGTGTAGACGTGCCCTAAGAGCTGAAAATCACTGAGAGCTGGGTACAACCTCAAGAGACCAACCTGCAGAGGTCACAGTAGAGAGGCAGGTAGCAACAGAATGTGACAGTGTGCATCGGTGACAGCTGGCAGGGCAGCCAGCAGGGCAGACCAGGGTGGAGCAGCCAATAAAGCCGGCAGAGTGAAGTAGCAGTTGGCTGGCTGGCAGGGCGGTTTATGCCAGAGCAAGCACCTAGACAGCAGAGCGAGCAAGGTGCATCCCCTCCCCCCTGGGCAGGAGTTGAACTCATGCAGATGCACCTCTGAACTCTGAGTCTTCACTGACCAAGGACAACCACTGTGAGTGGGGGGGGGACAAGGGAGGAGCACATTAAAGGTACTTTTGGTTGTTGGACTCAAGAACCTGAGGCAAATGACATGGCCCAACATACTCTGGGGGGTGGGTATTTTGCTCATTGTTTTATGTTTATTAAGCCTGCTTGCGGCGTTTTCCCAAATTAATGCTGGGTTACTTCCCTCCTTTTATTAAAAGTTTCTTTTCTACACTCAGACTCTGTGCTTACAACAGGGGAAGTATTGCCTCTCAGAGGCACCCAGGGGGGATGTGTAATTTTCCCAAGTTACTGGGTGGGAGCTTGAGTCGGTTCTGTGTTGCATTGTCAAAAAGGAACCCGGCCCTGGTTGCTGCTGACTCCACCTGGCAGAAGGCTTATAGAACTAAAGGGGGACAAAAAAAAGTGTGTTATGCCCTACCCTAATTAACTCTTACCCATATATTGCCCCTTACACTACATTCTTATTCATGTAAGTGTTGAATGGTAATTTAAATCTGCATGGCATTGACCATAAAGCACTATCACATCTACATGGGGGGAAAGTTTACAACAAATCCCAGGAGCAAACACAAAATGGGTACTCAACAGTATTCAGTTGAAAATGGGGGAGAAAACACTTAACTGAACAAAAAGAGGTAGCAGCTGTTCCCTAGAAATCCAGTGCAAAAGCTAGACCAGATGCCAGATTATTTTAACAGTGACCTGAAAGTTTGTTAAGTGAATTACTCAGCTGTTCCTCACCGCCAAGCAATTTCCCTAGACATTCACTCACTCATACATACACTCTACGTTCCCACCAACCCCTTCCATCCACAGGCACGCACACACACACACCTATTCATGCTCACCAATATCATTCTAAGCAAAGTTAAATTACAGACATAAAACGTTAAGTATTCAGTGGGAAAAAAACCTATGTATGATTGGAGGTCACACATCAGCATGTACGAGACATTTGTGAAGGATGAGTGAGCTTTCATCGACTCCTCCAATCCTCTCTGTGCTGTCCCTTGGCCCCTTGGATCATCTGTGTGCCAAACCAAACAATCAGACACATATAAAACAACCCAGGAGTCCTTAAAAATGTTACTCTGTTAAATTAAATACTGTGAAATTGCTTATGTGCATGCAAAGAAAATGTCAGGTTAGTCAGAAGGGGCACACTTCTGCATAAACTATTACTGTATGTGAGGAACTGTGCATAATATGATTAGGGAAAACTTTTCTTAGTCTGCAAAGAGATATATTTACAGGATCTGCTTAGAAGGAAAATGTTCTGCTCCCTTTTCTTCTCCAGCAGCATCCACGTCATTTTTTCAATACCACAGTTAATGCCCTGTTTCTCCTATATATTTATAGTTGCTCCATGATATATATCAAATCAAGCAAATTGAAATGTGCAGTGAGACACTTCAGTTACACTGCTGTCTTTGCTTCATTTCATCCAACCTACCTGGCCTATACAACTATTAAAATGGTGCCAGAGACTACTTGTGGCATGGACACTGGGCCAGAAGAGGCCTAAAAGACCTGAAAAATAACCCAAACAGGAGCCTCAGAGAAGTGAAGTGGCAAGAAAAGAGATTGAGTCCATTTAGGCTAACAAAAAAAAATAGGATAACTTTACCTGTCATGGTAAGATGGACTGACAGGGCAAAGAAGTTGTTATACCAATAGAATAAAAACCAGCAGGATCTTATTGAGAGAGATTAAGCAAAGATGTCACATTTATTATAAATATAATGATAAAGCAAAAGATAAAAGTAAACAACGTTGTTTGACTACTTATTCCTATCACTACTTATTCCTTACACACACACACACACACACACACACACACACACACACACACAGAGATTTACACAATCATTTATTCAAGTTCTGTATAGGTTTTATAGTTACCAGCCTAGAAGTTGCTCATGCCAAGTTACTGGCCAGGTATCTTGGTCATGAGGATGGAGCCGAGTCTGTGTCAGGTGCACCTGATGCTCCTGGAGGTTGGCAGCAGAACCAGAGACTCAAAGTCATCAGTCTTGAGAGTTCATTTTTATAGGAATTAATTCCTATGTTAGTCTATGGGAGCTGTTTCATTTTGCTGTTACTGACTCAATCAGCAGATGGCACATTCCTGGACACATTCCTGGGCACATTCCTGGTGGCTCCAAATTGTGCAAAGTTTGTGTTTCTCATACTTCCAGGTGATGGGGTGGATCCCAGTTTACCCTCCGGGGGTTTTCTGATCATTCACTTGACACATTCTTCGGCCGATGGATACTCCCTTTTTAGGCTGGCACCTCCCTAACCGTTCATGTATATCAAGCATTCAACAGCATACATTCCATATCTTAACCATATTTTAATTTACTGTCTCCACCACTTTCGGGGTGTGTGCTAATTCATTTGAGACTCCCGGCCCTTTAATCACAGAGGGTGGGGGTCTGTCCTAGGAGCCATTGCTATTACAATGAAGTGAAAGTCACTTAACGGCTTATAGTGTTTGTTTACATTGTATCAATTACTTCAAGAACAAAGTCAATTAACTTGTTTGTAAGTTTTACATAGTAATAAAGTATCTTTCACAGGATAGATACAATTAATGCTTTCTACAGACAGTAGCTTACAAGTTTTAACAGAAGACCCAAGAGATTTTTGTACTTGGTGAAACTGTTGGATTTTAAAGTGTGGGGGACAAATTATGAGGGGGGTCAGTGTCACTTGGCGGAATCACTGTTAGTACCTTCTTTAATATCCCTACATAATGAATAGAGAGTATAAGAAAGTTCTAAGGCCAAATTCCACTGGTGTTACAGAAGAATCTGGCCCCCACTATTACAGAATAACCTATGGCCAGATTTTCAAAAGAACTCTGTTCTCATTAAGGTACCTCAGTAGCAGCTGCTGGATGCAGAGCGCTTTTGAAATTCTGGCCCCAATTATGGAAGCTGAATGTTGTTGAAGAACTGGCCCTGAGGTGTCATTGTGTTGGGGGAAGAAGGCTGAGAGTTCAGAGCCATCAAAATATAGGCAGCAGTGGCTAGGAGATACCATGGCCTAAGCCAGTTTCAGAAACTATATCCAGGCAGTCAGGAATAGGCTGGAGGAGGAGACAGAGAGAGGCATCCAACCTGGAAAACTACCTCCAAGCTATGCACAAGTGTTCAGCAGCATCAGTCATTTATTACTAAACCTTTATAATAATTTCAAAAGACAATTTTCCTCAATCGTCTACGTGACGCATAAAATCTCTCACCGACAGATGCTCTTTATCTCACAAGGTCTTCCATCACTTAAAAGCCGTCTAATGCAATGTATCACAAAGACAGCTAAGGAAGGGGGCGAATCACCTGCAAGGCATTTCTTCCCACTCCATAATAATACCATGCAGCATTGAGGTTGAGTAATTAATGGAAAAAGGGTGATGCTCTATGGTAAGAACAAATAATGGAGCTCTTCCATGCCAAAGAAATGGAACTAAGCAGGTTTACTTGTATGTGATGTTTGTGAAGCAATTTAAAATGGGTAGTGGCCCATTCAGAGCTTCATACTTATGAATTTTTTTTTTTAGATTTACATGTTCCCCAAAGTAGCTATTCAGTTGATTCAGTCTTTTCTATGGTTAATGCAAATAAAACTGATAGGCAACTATATGGGCTACACAAAAACAACCCCCTAGTGATGCCCTCTCAGTAGCCTTCCTTGCTCCCACTGGAAGCTGCTGGAAAAACATAATTTCTTGAACACAAAATACTAAATGACACCACATTTCTTAATTCATATCCCACCACAGGTCCATTTCAACACAGCAGAACCTCATTAATCTGCCCTTCGCCTATCCACACACCTTATAATTCACACATAAAAACAGCTGTCAGCAAAGATTTAACAACAACATGCTTTATTGAGGTCTCATGGTGAGAGATTTAATTATTCTGACAAAATATGCTACTGTTCATTCACTAATCCTGTATGATCTTCAACATTAACCAATATCTCAAACTAGAGATGGGCTTGAACTTGCTAAGTCTGGACCCAGAGTCCAGATATGGAAGCTGCCACCATTTTGTGAAGAGAGTAATGGTTTGAAACTGGGGATTTTGATTCATACACATATATACAAATGAAAGAAACTGTCAACCTGGTTAATATCATTTAGTTGCATTATCTTTGCTTTTTTAAATTACACACCAAGGACCAAATCCTGAGCTGCAGCCAAGGAGTGAAGGGTATAAGTACAGCTCAGATGTTATCTAAACACACCTTTGTGCTTCCCCAATCTTACGCTGCCTCAGAACAACTTGAAGCAATGCCTGTGCCAGTTGTCCACAGCCTTTTCCGGCAGCTAGGGAATAAAGGAGACCTGGCTCAGGGGCCTGTAATAGATAGGAAAAGAGAAGTATTCCTTTAAATAGGTTGTAAGTGGTGCTCACTGTGTTCTGTGTTTTTGAAGCTACCAGAAACAAGCCAGAGCAGCAGTTTGTATGTAGCTAGGCATTACAGGTTTGTGTATAGTTAGTACATAGGATTTTCTGTGACTCATCTGTGCTCCTGTGGTTTCGCCATAAAATTTCTGGTGTATAAAGAGCTAGACACACCAGGGCACTTGTAAGAGGTTTATAAATCTGGATCCTCTAAGCTGCCCCCATTTCAGACTACCACCCCAACTTTGTGGGTCCAGTACCTGCACCCTTTCCATGGTATTCACACACACAAAGTGCAGCAACCTTGTACAGCCTTTCCATCCATCCATCCCCCTACGCAGCCCCAAGCAGGGCATAAGTGGTGTGAACAGCTGTGCTCTCGTTTGCCTGTCAGACCCAGAGCATTGGCCTTACACATTTCGCTGAAGGTCCATCTGCTTATTTAGACTTGTGCTTGAGGGAGTTTGGAAGTGGACGTTGGGCAACGAGTTCATTTGATAAAAATAATCATATCAGAGGTATCGGAAGGAACGAGGCTAGACCACATTGCCTTCGAATCCAACTTTAATCTCTCTCTGTCTTTTTGGTTTGTGTTTGTACACAATGGGATCCTGAGTCCATGGATAGAGCTCCAAGGTGCTACTGCACTACAAAAGATAAAGATTATAATAATGGGGCCAGAGCCCTCATCTCACACACATTCTGCTTCCTTGCCCCAAGAACACTTTGTTTCAATTCTCCAGCCTCTCCCTCAAACCACACCCACCTGCAGCCCTGCTTAATGGGGGACGGGAAGCCCATTACAATAGTGATGTGTTATGTATTATTTTCTATTTTTCTGTGTGTGTTTAGAGTCCATTGGACAAACACATTTTGGCATGTCAAAAAAAATGAAGAATGAAAGAATAAGAGTTGAGTGATGCACTTTCTTGCGGCATAGATTGTTCTATCACTCAAACAGCAATAATCATTCATTGTTCAATCTTATAAATAATCTCATTGTTTTGTCCTGATTGCCATGTTTCATCCCTGTGCCCTTCTTAGATCTTAGCCAGATAGCAATTTTCATACTGCTTATTTACATTACAGATTATAGGACTTTGTGCCACTGCCATACACTGCTTTTTTTGTGTTTGCAGAATGCAATAGAAAAAGCTCAAAGCTGAGTCAATATGATGGCGGTTTGTGTTTTTACAAAGGTACAGTTTGTGACTCTCATTAATGTTATTATTTTAGTAGCAGAGCTGAGCTATCAGAAATAAATCTTTATTTTGGTGAGATCCTGACCAATAATTGGCCCTTTCTCCCACATTTCTAAGGCAAATTAAAAGCCACATATTAGCTATTTCTATGTGACTACATGTTGGCATTGCAACCCTCTTGCATGCCTGTAAAATATTTGTCATCATGCACATAACTTAGACACATAGGATTTGCCATACTGGACCCAGGGTCAACCCAGTCCAATGTCCTTTCTCCAACACTGGCCAACCCCAAATATTTCAGAGGAAGGTGCAACAAACACACAGTAAGCAGATGTGGGATAGCCTTTCCTGCCCCCACCCTCAATGAAGGTCTCATCCCTAATAGTTAGATATTATTTTAAGGCATGTTTCTCTCCCATCCAAGCTCTTTTTGTTAGCATTAACTGTAATTGGATATTCTTGTTATTCATATAAATGTCCAGTACCTCTTTGAAGCTTGCTAAGTTCTTAGCCTCAATGACATCTTGTGGCAGTGAGTTCCACATGCTAATTACATAGAATGTGAAAAGGTATTTCTTTTTATCAATGTTGAATTTGCCATCTTTCAATTTCATTGACTTCTTTGTTTCTGCTTCTTTCAATGTGGTACCACTGATGGGATTATACTTGCTCTGAGCAAAGGTAAATACCATAGCATTCTGCACCAATTAACTTCACCATTGCAGTGGTAGGATGGACGGGGAACACAAGCATCCCACCGAGCAATCCCACAGTGTTCCTGTCCACCTGTTAGTGAGAGCCTTGAAAGCTACCAGCTGTACCTGAGGCCATAACTCAGCCAGTATCAGCTCCTCCCAGTTCCTTCATTACAAAGATGAATGCAGTAAACCTTGCAACACCCCTATGAAGCAGGAAATAATCTAATCCATATTTTATACATGATGAACCAAGTAAAGCACAAAGGGCCAGATCCTGATCCCAGTGACTAAACTGACACTAACTTCAGTGGGTTTAGGGACTGCTCCTCAAAGTATCCACTGCAAGTAGAATGCAGCAATCCAGACTCCCTTGCTCCCTGCACTAATCTCTTGACTACTCTCCCTCCTGTATATTGGTAGAGATTTTAGCAAGGAAAACAGTGAGGTAGAACAGTTACAAATCATTACAGCTGAGGTTGCCCAATTCTTACCATATGCAAAATACTTTATATATAAAATATACTTTACTTCACATACTTTACATATAAATATCTCAAAAGCTACTAGCAGGATCTTCTATGTGAAAAGAGTGATTAGCCCTGTTGGAAGATCAAGTTACTCAAAGAAAAAGCTCCCACTGGGGAATGGAAAGCCAAGATTTTTACTTTTCAGCACACAGAAAGGTGACATTGCTTTCTTTACATTTTTAGTATTTGCACAATTTACAAGAGCAATGATGACATCCAGATCAGGCATTTCCTGACAGATAATGATTGTCTGGGTCAAGGGCTCTTAGCTTTTTTTGGAGGCTTAGCTACTTCAGCCAGTCAGTGAGATTTGCCCAGTTCAAGTATTTTGGCTGGAAGTTGGGGGCTCTGCAGGAAGAAGTGGGAAAAGAATTCTCCTCCCAAGGATGTGCTGTAGTTCCATTCTGCCCCTCATGACTGGCTTAGCATCCAAGGCCCTCGCAAACCACATCTATAGCAGGGAAGGATCAGAAGACCCATGCTTTGTCAAATTCTTCACCCTCGCCCCTGCTGTGTCTTGCCTCCATCCCCCACGGTGTACAGCAAACAGAAATCCAATGGAGTTGGACTTCATGCTATGCAGAAGGTGAATAACCTCACTATGAGAGGGCCTTCCAAGTCTACATCTGCCAGGGTTATAGACTGGCAGCAAAGTCATTCTATGACCACACACTGCTATTTTTAGTACAGTAGCTTAATCAGAATTAGCACAAGTCTGTCTATCTGGGATGGGAGGCTCCCTCCTGGTCACAGCACAGACATAGCCCAAGGCTCTAAACAGCAGCCTTCACACGTCTCAGGACTGCTACAGTAGCCCCTCCTCCGTCTACCAAACCCCTGTGTGATAATGTGCAGACAGCAAGTGTGAAAAATCAGGACAGGGGGTGAGGGGTAATAGGAGCCTATATAAGAAAAAGAACCAAAAATCGGGACTATCCCTATGAAATCAGGACATCTGGTCACCCTAAGGGAGCCCAGCAGAAAATAAAGGGTGCAGAAACTGCACTCAGGGCGTCTTGTTCCCCTTGTCTCGTGTAGTGGAACTGCATCAGCTGAGCTGTGGTTGGTACCTGACATGGCAGCGGATATAGGGAGGATATTCCTTGAACTCCAATTTAAGAAGGGGAATACCCAGTTCCTCTTGGAAAGAGTCAGGTAGAATGAAATGCTGCAAACCTATAGACATTTTTGTACTAGCCTTTCCCATACAGGTCCACTGGTCTTATCACATGTTCCTCTAGGATCTTTTTCTATCTCACGTTCTTTTGCTGAAGAACCAATTAAATGAAACAATTATATGAATACTTCAGCCTGCTGCGAATATTAAAGAAATCTGTGGACTGGAATACAGAGAGTTCTACTGGAGAAATAATGTGGGTTTCATTAACCAGAATTAAAGGCCTTCTGAAATATTTTTGTGTTGTCTTAAGTAAGTGTATCTCATTTAGGTTATTGGAGCCCACTTATGAATTGTTATAAATGTATCCGTGTGTGTATTCCTTAGGCCACTATCACTATGGATTTTTACAGTGCCCTGCATAATAGGACCTTGATCTTGGCTGGGGCCTGTAGGCTATACAGGAATACAGATTAATAATAATTACAGCAACAAAACTTATGCAACATTTAACAATCTGTTAGGCATCATCACAATATTAAAGCAGTCAAAACAAAAGACAAAAAAGAAAGACTCAGCATAGTTATGTATTAAGGGATATGGATGTTCCTAGGAAAGCATGTAGAGTTACAGTATTGAACATACTGGAAACAAATTGGAATGTCTACATAACTTATGCTCAATATAAAATTACCAAAATCTAGATAGATATCTTCAAGGTTCTGCTTCACTAGCTACTGCTGCTTTAATGTCCTTCTACTTGCCCATAAGCGGCATCTAGTCCACCTATGCCTCCCTTTTAACTGCCTTCCTTCAGGCCTTCTGGAGAAGGATGGTCCACTGAGTAGGGTGCAAGCTTAGCATTCAAAAGACCAGAGTTTAAGTCCCTGGTCTGCTACAGGCTCCCTGTGTGACCTTGGCCAAGTCACTTAATTTCTCTGTGCCCAGTTCCCCATCTGTAAAAGGGGTTAATACGACTTCCCTACCACACTGGGATGTTGTGAAGACAAATACATTAAAGACTGTGAGGTGCTCAGATGCTATAAGTACCCAAGACAGATTCTCCCATCCTCATCAGTTTTTTCTTCCCTTTCATCCCGCTCACAGAACTCTCCACGCCCTGCTCAGACACCACTCATCCTAAAACACTTCTTCCCTGAAGTCTTTTGTGAAAGAAATCAGCATCACATCCAGGCTGGGCCCTCACTTGGTATGTAATGTGTCTGAGACACATTTTCTGTGTCAAATTTAGGCCCTGTTCATGTAACTTGGTCTGAATAGATGCATCATCCTTGCATCTCTCAGACAGGGATTCATCTATTACAGTAATCTGTCTGCATAGAGCTCACTGCAGGTTCAGGGCCTTGACGTATAAGATTCTTTGTACAGGGATCATGTCTTCCTATGTGTTTGTAAGTGTTAAGCACACAGGTGTTGCTCAATGAATAACATTCATGCCTATGTATTTTTTCTTCTCATTGGTGGTAGACGCATTCAGTGATATTAAAAACTGGGGTGCAGCTGCAATCCTGACATTTTAGATGGATTGCTGTGTTGTTAAATGCCATATTTTCTGGCAACTCTGGGTGGTTATTTTGCACCATACTTGTCCTTCCTGTTAATCTAAAATCATAGATTTTAAAGGCTTTCTTCCCAGCAATCTGAAACAGAGCTCTTTCCAGCACTAGAGAAAACAGCCACCTTGTAACAATTGCATAAAGTCTTATTTAAACTCTTTTGTAACAATGGGAGGGAGAAAGGGATATTTAGCCATTCCAAGACTTAGAACAGATTTGTTCTTCTAGCGCTGAAGCATGCTGTGCAGCACCAGATCATATGCTGCTAATAATATGTTGATTTATGTTTGCAGAAATTGAAATAAATGGTATTTTCTGTAACAGGGGATAATAGATGGCCCTGGAGCAAATACAACTGCATGTTCACACGAGAGGCTGTGTTCATGCCTTAAGCAAGGGAAGTGCAACTTGAGCAGTATACTCAATCCTGCTCACCTCAAAATCAGTGGTAGCTTTACAATTGATTTCAATGGGAGCACTCCGTTCTCATGGTAAATTTTTCAAATGTGCCTAAGTCCCTTAGGATTTATTGACTTAGGAGCTTAATCCTCAAAGTGGCAGGAGCCGGGCTCCTAAACCACTTAGGCCCCTTTGAAAATTTTACCTTTAACACACAGCCCCGGAGAATTAGACTCACACTCAGTCTAGATGCCAGCTATTATTGTGGGGTTCTGAGACAGCCCAATAGAGTTAAAGTTCCAAAACAGTTTAAAGGAAAACCCTTTGTTTTCCCAGACTTATAAATATTGCAAGACATTCAGTTTTCAGACTGAAATGCTCCATGCTTAATCTCTGCACAAAGGTGATTTTTTTTTTTTTTTTTGATGGGGGAAAAAGGATTCTTTAAACCATTTTTGAATCTATATGAGGATAGTAATTCTGTTTCTCTGATTAGATGCTTAATACAGTCTCATTTATTCAACAAAATATATTACATAAATATAGCAAAGCTGGTAGCACCACCTATTAAGTCTGCCCTGTACTTCCCTTGATAAGACTGGTTTTGGTTGCAGGATGGGCAAATTTACATTGCTACGAGATCCTTCACTTTTGTATTTCCTGACATGTTTAGAGTTTAATTGTTAATGTTAATGTTGCAGCAACATCTTTCTTTTTGTACTTGTGGCACCTTAGAGATTAACAAATGTATTAGAGCATAAGCTTTCCTGGACTACAGCCCACTTCTTCGGATGCATGTAGTCCACGAAAGCTTATGCTCTAATACATTTGTTAGTCTCTAAGGTGCCACAAGTACTCCTGTTCTTCTTTTTGCGGATACAGACTAACACGGCTGCTACTCTGAAATCTTTCTTTTTGTTTAATATGTAATAAACTTATAAATAGGAGTAAGTTTCAAATTCAGAGAACTGTTTGTTTTTACTTTCAAGTGTAACCATGTGTTATCATTGATCATTTTCATTTCACTGATGTAAGTTAAAAGGGCTAATAGTGCAATGGTGTCTGACAAAGCTCACTATGGAATCACTGTACAATGTCACTTACCATGCTGAGCTTCTGTATGCTATTGACATCAGTCACAGGGATTTAAGAAGCTGAGAGCAGATAGGGTCATTATTCTATCCAAATCCAGTATCCTGCCTTTGACCTTTTCAGGGGAAGGTGAAAATGCCCCATAATATACCTGGCCAATTGTGCAATGCTGTATGTGGGGGAAGTTCCTTCTTGGCTCCTGTAGTCATTCAGGGTCAGCTCACCCATCCCATGGGTTTTCCTGAACTAATACTGGAGCCATGATGGAGGAAATAATAAAACACCAGACCTGGTTTACTCTGCTGTTCTGTGAGATATAGGAAAACACAAGCACAGGAAGAAAGTTGGATTTTCTCTGCACTGTCTCCTTTAAAACCAGAGCCTCCCAGTACAAACAAACATTTTCAAAAGTGGGTATTTCACTGCACTAGATTCAAACTATTCATCTCAGGCTGGTATATAAGTTATACCAGAAAGAACAAGATGGCTGATATGCAGCGAAAGCTAGTTTTGTGCTAAAGACATTCAGAAATGCCTGGTGTGTTTTCTGTTTGAAAATGTTAACCAGGCATCTGAGATCTTGTCACATCACCCACTCTCCCACTGACACCAGCCTTGATCCATTTTCATACATTTCTTGCACAAGTAGCTCTGTGCCTTTGTTCACGATGCCTTCTCTGGAATGCCTGCCTGTCCTGGTCCACAAGCCATTCTTCTTTATTAGTGGTCTTATACAAATGCCTCATGGTCCCAACTAAGATGAGAGCTCTATTGTTCTAGGTGCTGTATATACACAAGATAGAAGACAGTCCCTGACTAAAAAGCTTATCATCCAAATAGACAACCGGTAGGATGAGAAACAGAGGAACACAAGTGAAGTAATTTGTCCAAGGTCACACAGCAAGCACTGGGGTTAGAATCCAGGTCCCCCAAGGAGCACACCAGTGCCCTAACCACACAATCATGGTGGCTCTCCTTTCCTTACTCAGCTCTTACCTGTATATTCACTTCTTCCCTGATGTCCACACTAAGAAAAACAATAATTCCCACTATTTCTTTAGCTTTCTTATTTTTCATTTAAAAAAAACAGAACCACCACGATGGTCACATACCTAAACTGAGTAACCCTATGGATATAACCCTTGTCCTTCCTTGACCCATCTGTTCCCTACTGTTTACCACCCTCATTTGTTATGGCAGGTCAATTTTTAATTTGTATTATGAGCCCTTAAGGGCAGAGATCTTGGGTGTAATCCTGGCCTCACTGAAGTCCAAGGGAATTTTGCCATTGACTTCAGTAGGGTTAGAATTTAGAATCATAAGGCTGGGAGGGACCTCAAGAAGTCATCAAGTTCAGCCCCCTTCGCTGAGGCAGGGCCAGTAAACCTAGGCCATCCCTGACTGGTGTATAGTATTTCATCCTTTGGGTTCCCTTATGCCTTCTGTGAAGCACCTTGCACGTTTTTGGGTGCTATAAAATAATCCTGTGCACAGAGGCTTTAGGTCTAACTAGCCCATACAGGTCTCTGTAGGCTGCCGACCTGTCTTCCCAGCCCTAGCAGAACTGACACAAAACCCAGCATCTGATTCTGGCCCTTTCAGAGAGCTACAGCTTTAATTTTTAACAATAAGACAGTTCAACATAAATTCCACATCCAGACCAAGTCTTTTCCTTTGACCTGGATCTTCAGTAGGGGCCTATCTATTCCCTCCAGGTTCCCACTCTACTGGCCATTTGCCTGAGAATCACCTGATCCAGGGCCTGGCCCCTGAGCCAATCTGCTTCCTATATCTCTCCCTGCTTGACCCAGGGGCTTTATGCCAGAGCCTCTCTACTCCTAACGGCTCTCCTCCCAATAGACCTATGTGTGACTTTTATAATCGCCTGATCAGTCTCAGCTGAAAGATCAATTTTTGCACCCTGAGCAATATAGTTAAGTTGACCTGACTCCCAGTGTAGACACAGCTAGATCTTCTGTCGATCTAGCTACTGCTTCCTGGAAATGGGTTAACTACATTGACTGAAAAAACCCTTTCCCTCAATTTAAGCAGCATCTGCATCACAGCAGCAGCGCCATAGCTGTGCTGCTGTAGTGGCTGTGGTGCAATTAAACATGCCCCTAGCAATAGCAGTCACACTGTAAAACAACACTTGACCTGAAAAAGAATGATTGGATTACTGCACAGAGTGATTGTATTAGCAGCGCACCATGGTCGTGTTAGCACCCACTTTAAAAATATTATTATGAGCCAGTGAAACCTATTGAGGTTGATACATTAATTGAAGGGTGAGTTCACACCTAACTGTAAGCATAAGCCCCAGGTAAGACAAAAGGAGTGTGAACCCACCCTGGGGGGTTTGCTGAGCATCGATGTGGATAGGCGTGAAGAGGGAGGACAGAGCACAAAGCAACTGAGAAGAGCCAGACTGAAAGACAGCCCAGAGCAGCAGCAGAAAGCACAGTGGCTGACCCTGGAAGAAACCTAAAGAGGTTTTTGGGTCAGGGGCACAGGCTGAAAAGTGTTCTGAGCAAAAGAAGCTGTTTCTTGCTATTTGATTCCTTCTATACTTAGATACACAGGACTTTGCACATTCTTCGTAAATAAATAAACTGCATCAAAGAAATACCTATCACCAGTTTCAACTCCCAACTGGACCACCCAGAAGGCCTCCAACTAGCCGCTTGGGTTAAAAGGAGCAACATACAACCATATATTGAGCAAACTTACCTCACAACTTCTCAAAAGCCTAAAGTGGAGCAATGGCCACCAAAGGAATGAAATTCACAGTGTGCAGATACACCTCTACCCCGATATAACGCTGTCCTCGGGAGCCAAAAAATCTTACCGCATTATAGGTGAAACCGCGTTATATCGAACTTGCTTTGATCCACTGGAGTGCGCAGCCCCGCACCCCCAGAGCACTGCTTTACCACGTTATATCCGAATTCGAGTTATATCGGGTCGCATTATATCAGAGTAGAGGTATATTATCTCTTCTCTTAAAATGTGTATGACTGTATTGTCAGAGGCCCCAGCAGGATTGATGCTAGATCTTACAAACGCACAACACACAGGTGTAAGGGACAGTCCCACTCTAAGAAGATTACAATCTACAGAGAGGCCATGCACAGATTTGTGTAGATAATATACTTGTTACTTGGCTGCATGACTAAGCGCTCAACTCTGTACCCCTGGAGAGAAAATACAGATGAGGAACAGGAAATATTTGAGAAAATAACCCAGCTGCCCCCTATATAAATAAAATACCCAATGGGCCCAATGCTGCCCTCAGTTACATCTGTGCAACTCCACTGGCTTGAATTGGGTTGCACAAATATAACTGAAGGCAGTAAAAGTCAGTTTCACAGATCAGAAAATTAACTAGAGCCATACGTGTGTACTTTACAAAATCCATAACTTACACAGGTGCATGCATAAAGGAGCTTATATTCTAAGCAAGAGGGACACAACACCAGGAGGAAAAAAAAGTAAGAGTCACACTGATTGAAGCTCAAATATATAGAAATAAGACTGGCCTAGGCATTTGAGAATATACTGATAGAGCTGATCAAAAAGTTTCCAAACAGTTTTCCATCAGAAAATGCTATTTCGATGATATCAAAATGTTTTGCCAAAACATATTAATTTAGTCAAAATTTTCGATGAAGTATTATCAAAGCGCTTTGTTTTGACTTTATGTAATATAAAATTCAACTTCAACTTTTATAATATAGAAGTCAAAACAAAGCACTGCTATAATATCATTTTGATATCATTTTATGTTTTGGAAATTTCATTTCCTGGGAAATATTGAATTTCATTATGATTTGAGACACAAGGGAATTTTGAAATGTCAGCATTTCCTATGGAATGGACATTCTGAGTTTTAGTCAGCTCTATTCACCAGTATTTAGCAGGGTAAGGGAAATATCTGTTCAATATCTTTGTGATGGGGTGCGACTCACCACTGCAGCACCTCCTACTGGCTGTCTTGGGAATTAGCTTTGCGCCCTCTTTTGGTGGTGTCTCACCCGCCGTCACCTCTGCTCCTGGACCCATGTCACTCCAAAGACCACAGTGTCCTCTTCAGGACACAACCCTCCAGCTGTGCCATACTCTGTGCTCCCCTCTTCCAGAGGAACTGCATTCCACTGTCCAGGTACTTCCTTTAGTGGCAACCGCAATTCCTCAGTGGCTGGGGCAGGGGGAGAGATCTGGGTCAGCCCACTACTTCAGATTCTGGCCCAGGGACCCTGTAGATGGTCGCCACTTTCTGCATCCCCTCAGTTCATTTCCCTGGGCCACCTCCCCGCAGCCCCCCAGCACCTTCTTCGCCCTTACCTCAGGGCTTCAGCCTGCCAATCTTAGCAGCTAGCCAGGAGCTCTCTCTAGCTTCCCCGATCCCTGCTGGCAGCACTGCTTTCTCTAGGGTGCTAGCACTCCTGATCTTCCCTCCTCAAGCTCCAGGCAGCTACTGACTCAGCTCTGCCCTGCAACCCTTCTTATATGCGTCTGCCAGGCCATGATTGGCTGCTCCTTTCTGCCCTTTTCTAATTGGCTGCCTCCAGCGCAGCCTCCCTAGGGCTGCTTTTAACCTCTTTTCTGCCAGTGTGCGGCAGCCACCTCATCACAATCTTAATCAATAATTTAGATAATGGCATACAGAGTACACTTAGCTTCTGGACGATAACAAGCTGGGAGGGGTTGCAAGTGCTTTGGGAGAATAGGATTAAAATTCAAAATGATCTGAATAAACTGGAGAAATGGTCTGAAGGATGAAATTCAATAAGGACAAATGCAAAGTACTCCACTTAGGAAGGAACAATCAGTTGCACACATACAAAATGGGAAATGACTGCCTAGGAAGGAGTACTGCAGAAAGGGATCTGGGGGTCATTGTGGTTCACAAGCTAAATATGAGTCCTCAGTGTAATACTGTTGCAATAAAAGCAAACATACTTCTGGGATGTATTAGCAGGAGTGTTGTAAGCAAGACACGAGAAGTCATTCTTCTACTCTATTCTGCACTGGAGTATTGTGTCCATTCCTGGGCACCACATTTCAGGAAAGATGTGGACAAATTGGACAAAATCCAGAGAAGAGCAACAAAAATGATTAAAGGTCTAGAAAACATGACCTAAAAGGGAAGATTGGAGAACAGAAGACTGAGAGGGAACATAACAACAGTTTTCAAGTAACTAAAAGGTTGTTACAAGGACAAGGGAGAAAAATTGTTCTCCTTAACCTCTGAGGACAGGACAAGAAGCAATGGACTTAAATTGCAACAAAGGCAGTTTAGATCGGACATTAGGAAAAACTTCCTGTCAGGATAATTAAGCATGGGAATAAATTGCCCAGGGAGGTTGTGGAATCTCCATCATTGGGGATTTTTAAGAGCAGGTTAGACAAACCCCTATCAGGAAAGGTCTAAATAATACTTAGTCCTGCCATGTGTGTAAGGGACTGGACTAAATGATCTCTCAAGGTCTCTTCCATTCCAACAATTCTATGACTCTCTGAAAGCTGACTCAGTAAGTATTTTCCATCTTAAATTTCTATACCACCTTTCTGTAAACTTTTCAAAGCTCCCTGGTTTTGTCTGGACCACAAGTTCTCTGAGAACATCTTCTCTTATTTAATGACAATATGTTCTTTTTCAGTTCCAGGCCAGCTAAAATCAGGAAGTACAGATATGAGGGTGGATGTGGGGAGTTAACCAAACATCTCTCTGTGATGTTGCACTCCATATGCTTTATAAAAATATGTTTATAAGTGTGAATATGATGTAACTGGAATATGCTTTATGCAAAAGGTCTCTTGTAAGGTAGCGTTACAAAGCTTATAATCTACTGAGTGTGTTCATCCTATTTGTATGAATGTATCATTCTTGTATCTGAAACTAGGAATATGAAGTATAACTCTAAGGTCCTACTGTACTTATGCAAAGTGTGGGCCATTAATGGTGGTTTAGAATCTTGATGGCTCCCATTGACTAGGACAATTGGTTGTAAATGGTTTACTTACCTGCAAGCCTTCCTATATATGTGCGGACCAGCTCTGGAAGAATGGAGGGGGTCTCACAGGACATGTGAACATGTCACATGATACTGGAATCCATCTTAAACTTGGTGCTTTTCCATTTAGAGGGAGGGGTGGGGACCCAGAGAGACAAAGGATTCCCGCTTTGTGCCAAAGCTATAAAAGGGGGTGGATCAGAGCAAAGGAGGTCCCAATCATGAGAAAGCCCCTGCTTTTCACCTAAGATGTCTGCTGGAACTAACAAGGACTGTACCAGGGGAAAGGATTGGGCCCAAACTAGGAAGGAGTTTAGTCTGTGAAAGAAGCTTATTGGAACATCTCTGAGGGCGAGATTTACCTGTAATCAGTTTCGTAATCTATTAGGCTTAGACTTGCATGTTTTGTTGTATTTTGCTTGGTAACTTACTTTGTTCTGTCTGTTACTACTTGGGCCATTTAAATCCTACTTTTTATACTTAATAAAATCACTTTTGTTTATTGATAAACCCAGAGTAAGTGATTAATACCTGGGGGAGCAAACAGCTGTGCTTATCTCTCTATCAGTGTTATAGAGGGTGGACAATTTATGAGTTTACCCTGTATAAGTTTTATAAAGAATAAAATGGATTTTTGGGGTTTGGATCCCATTGGGAACTGGGTATCTGGGTGCTGAGCATTTTTTGGTTAAAGTCTGCAGCTTGGGGGCATGGACCAGACCTGGGTCTGTGTTGCAGAAGGCTAGTGTTTCTGGCTCAACAAGGCAGGGTTCTGGAGTCCCAAGCTGGCAGGGAAAACTGGCTCAAAGGTAATCTCAGCACATCAGGTGACAGTCCCAAGGGGGTCTCTGTGACCGAACCCATCACACTCTGAATTTCATGTGGCTTAGGTTCAAGTTGAGAATGAAGATTCAGGATGGTTCATGTTTAATTCAAATCAGCTTGCCTAGTAGGCATCAAATGTTTTCACAAAGTGTACAATTACATATGCACCAATTACAAAAAGCACCAGCAGAGCAGACAAGCCACCCTCATTAATCCCTTCTCATTCTTTGAGAAGAGGTCTGTGTTGCTTATCTGTGGAATTGAAGGAGCTTTGAGGCAGATGGGTCATCTATTTTCTCTGGAGGAGAACTGTATCAGGCACTTTCTTTCAGTTGCGCTACATAATACTCTGGGGGTGGGGGGGGGATTCTGCACCACTGCGCAGGCACATAATTCGTGTTCCATGCAGAATTTTTTTCCCTGCAGAAAATACATTCTGCCAGAGAAGTACTGCAGTTACACCTTTCACCTACCAGGGGCTTCTGTGGCACTAGAACAGAGAGCAGCTGTAGCAGTGGATAGGGAAGAGAAGCGGCTGCATTCCTCACAGCACCCTGCATGTGAGGCCAGGTCAGGAGGCATGGGATATAAAGGGAATGTGTGGGGCACATGGGGGGTGACAGACTGGCACAGGGGTGAATGGGAGTGGTGGTGCAGGGTCACATGGGGACAGGGGCAGATGTGCCTGACTTAATGAGAGAGGGGTCAGCCAGGGTCTGCATGGCGGAGGCCCCCTAACAATCCTTCCCCTCCCCCCAAAAAACCCGTGTTCCATACTTCTCCCACACACTCCCAACAACCCTCCAAGTTCACACCCAGGCTCTTTCCCAGCAATTACTTCCCTCTCCCTCAGTTCCTCTGTTATCCCTGACTCCCCCAAGCCTTTGCAGGAAATATGTTTCTGTATTGTAGTTTAAATGAATTATTACTCAAAGTTCTGTATTAATATGCTTCGAAAGGAATCTATTTGTCAAAAAACATTTCCTGAATTTGTTGTCTGTTTTGTTACAGACATGCTTGTTGACATAAATTACCAAAATAATTGAAACTGGCATGATTATATTGTGTTATTTTGGCAAATAAAATATGCAGAATTTTAAAATATTGTGCACACAATTTAAAAAAAAAATTGCGCAGAATTCCCCCAGGAGTAACACAGGTGGCATGGTCAGTTGATAGATTCTAAGACCAGAAGGGACCACTGAGAGCATCTAGTCTGACCTTCTGCATAACCCAGGCCATAGAGCTTCCCCATAATTATTCCTATTTTAATTTAGAGCATATCTCTTAGAAAAACATCCAATCTGGATTTAAAAGTTTGGAGGAGTTAAAAAAGTAATCCTTTAACAGTCCAAAATACCAAACTTACAACACTGTTACCATTGCATTTTGGGCATTAGAGCACAATATGGCAGCATCTTTTTTTTTTTAAGCTGAAGCACTCCACATAATGCAAATCCCCTGACTGTTTTCTGGGCTATATTTTACTGCATTTTAAAAATGCTGTGCTACTAAATTCCAGTTCCATATAAACTAAATGGGCAGAAGTTCTCTACCCCCCTATTCTGCATGGCCAATATGGGATGTATAATATTCTACAAAAGTCCATCCGCACTTATTCATCTCCACTAGGTCCTGGGGATCCTCACGTTTGCACGAAAAATGAGAAGGAAATGTTATTCCTCACAGAAAATAAGGGAAATCACAAAATATGCCAGCTATCATTGCTAATGGATTTGTGGCTTCTGTGTTTTCCATGTTTTCTCTTATTTGCAGATTACATTTTCCACCTGCTTCAATCTAAAAATACGCTCTGCAGATTGTGTTTTTGGGGGAACATATTTTTTAAAAAGCAAAATGTCTTAAAGTTGATTTTTTTTTTTTTTGGTAATTTAAAATGAGCACAAAGCTTGTTTTTGTCTTACATAAACCTCTGCCGTTTCAAATTATAACCAAATCCCACATTTATATTAAATCTAAACTGGAGGATTTAATTAGAGATCTTCTTATGATTTGTAATCTAACAGCTTTTCTGAAGGCTAAACTATTAACTCCAAAAAAAGTTTCTAGAGAAGCTAACAATTCTGGAATAAAATGAGGAAAGGGGGGAAAAAAAGGGCTGAGCATGTGGGTAAGTACCCAAACGTTCATAAGCTTATCCAGGATAATATAATTTATGGAGATATACCTATCTCATAGAACTGGAAGGGACCTTGCAAGGTCATCAAGTCCAGCCCCCTACCTTCACTAGCAGGACCAAGTACTCAAGGATTGAACTCATAACCCTGGGTTTAGCAGGCCAATGCTCAAACCACTGAGCTATCCCTCCCCCCAACTAGCCAAACCTCCTGAGTATAAAAAACTATAATGAAAATCTTGCAAGTGGCGCCCACCTTAGCATTTCTAGCTAGACCTGCAATGCAATTTTGTGCTGCCCTACCACATGCAGCCAGTTGCTATGCACCGCTATCACAACATTCAGTTCAAGTTGTTACCCCAATATATTTGGACATTTTGAGATTTCCCATCTCCACTGTTCAGTCCTCCCAAGTTAATTAGATTCTACCCTATTCTCTGTCTACTCACTCTGTTCTCCTACAGTCTTCCTATCTTTAGCAATAAAGGAGTGGGGAGGTGGTTTCTAGTATAGTACTCCCTCTGGCAACTATTCAAATTCCATGCTTTTGGGGGTATTCAGTAGATCAGCGGTGTCCCAGAGTACATTTTCCTTTCCCACAGACACAAAAAAAAGCTTCTCTCAGTTTGTAAGGTTTGAAGATGGCCATAGACCAGCAGAAATTGCAACACAACCTTTTAGCTAGAGAGAGATTTCCACTAAGATGTATGGAAGACAGGGAGGAACTTCTCTGAACTTTTTATAAAACCTAAAAAAAGGTTCATGTTCTGCTCAAGATTAGCCCCAAGGTGTAGATTGGTTCTTATTTTTCTGAACTGATTTGCTTAGCCCCGCCTTCATAATTACATCATGATATAGGTAGCTATTGTAGCTACCTATTAAGATTTTGCTTTCTGTGTACAGTACCTTTTCATTGCTAGGAGTCTGCTGCCTGCCATTTTGTGAACCCGTTTCTGCAGCATGTGTGTCACCCAGGATATTCAAAGGGGTTGAGTTATTTCATGGAGACTTTGCATCTGTAGTTGTTTCTTTGTTTCTTCTTCATCTAAAATAAGTAATTTGGACAAAAGTTGCCCCTTGTGAAAGGTAAACAGACACCCACAGAACCCATTAAGTTAATATCTAAGGGCTTCTCTACACTAGAAAATTGTATTGCTTTAATTATACCAGTATTGCTAATCAGTACAACTCCCTAGTATAGATGCACTTGTACCGGTAAAAAAGTGCTTTATACTAGTATATCTATTCCTGTATGGGAAGGGGAACAAGATGTGATTATTTTATATATATACACACACACGTCACCTTTATACCAGTATAATGCATCCACACTGTTTCAGTAAATAGTAATAATAATATTCTTTTTTTTAAAAAATCACAGCCGTAACTTAAATTGATATACTAGTGAATTTTTGAAGTGTAGACTAGGTCTGATAAGCAACAAATATGCCTAGTAATCTGTGTCACAACCTGGCCCAGAATTCCTCTGTATGGTCACCAGTCTGTTGCAAGCCAATAGGTCTTGGATCCACATGCCTCCAAGCCAACAGAGTCTAGGCGGAGTCTAGTCAGTGTTCCTAGGTTTGGGTCTGCAGGACACACTCCCAGGATCAGGCCTCTTGTGTGTATCCTTCCTTAGGATATGGGACTCCAGAATCCAGCCGCCTTAGATCCTGAAACCAGTGCCTCTGACCTCCCAAACCCCCATCCCCTCAGAGTTCCACCTACCCAATGCTACCTCAGAGTCCCACCTAGGCTGTGGTCACTCTGAGCACTGATTTAGCCTATTCATGGACAATATGGCAGAAACACAAAGAACACAGGCTTCAGCGAAGGAATTTCTGAACCACAGAAACTTTACTCTTAAAGGCACTACAGTTAGAGATCTTTTCAAAATAACAAAAGGTCTGAGATGCACACACCAGTGTGGTCTCATCCCTTTTGAGACACTGAAGTCTCTCAGCATTTCAGGTTAGACAGAGAACCAAATGTCTTCTCTCTTCTATACATTTTAGATGATGATGTTCCCCTACTCAGAGAAGCAAACCCTCCCCTTAAATACAATTTATCTCCTTTTGCCATGTGCCCAGGCTGAGAAGCTTCAGTTCTACCAGCCATGTTTGTGCCCCGTATAGAAAATCCATCGTTCCAAGGGACTAGGCCAACAGTTGAGAGGGACAATCAAAGTTGATGGCCCTAGATGGAAAAGCCATTGCAGAGCAGTGATTGTCCTTCAACAAGGCATCAAGAACCTTTCCCGAGCAGAGTAGCGATCTGGAATATATCATGATAGACCTGCTTGGACAAGGTTAGATGCATTCGGCACATAGCACAAAACGGAGGCTACAATACAAATGGAGGTTACTATTTGGGTCAGACATTGCCTATTCTGTCACTATCTGGTCGTACATTTCTAAATCCTAATACTGCCAACATTTTCAAAAGTGATTTTGGATAATCAACTTGAGAAACATTAGAGAAGTCCAGATTTACAGAAAGAACAGGAGTACTTGTGGCACCTTAGAGACTGCATTTAGCTGTATGGAGTGGAAATCCATCAACTTCAAGAAAAAACTTGTAATTTGTTAGTCTCTAAGGTGCCACAAGTACTCCTGTTCTTTTTGCGGATACAGACTAACACGGCTGCTACTCTGAAACCTGTCAGATTTACAGAAAGTGCTGAGTACCCACCCTCCAAAAATCAAGCCCCTTTAAGGTGTCTCACGTTGATCATCCAAAACTGGAAGCACCCCAAACATTACTAGTCACTTTTGAAATTTTGGGCTATATCTGCAACATAATTTTTCTTAATTTCGCAAAAGACAACTGGTTTTCATTCCTAGGGTGGGAATAGGCAATTGTTTGATCCAGACTTCTTTGTTTCTCCTTTTTGGCTATATTTGCAGCTCTTTTGATAGTTAATGAATTAAATGTTCTCTACCAGCAAGAAGGCATGAGGCATTTAGGTAAGTTTATAATAACAATTTTAATTATTTATGCTAGTAAAAAAAGAATTCATTGCTAGTCAATCCTTATGCTAATTTACTCTGATGTTTTATTTTAATATGAAGTGTTAAAATATTAGTGGTACTCATTACTGGCTGATTATTTTCATCGGGGTTTTTCATTTTCCTTCTCCTGCTCTTTGCTTAAAATCCAATTTACAACTTGCTAAAGGCCTTGCAAGCTTTTTATGGATTATTTCTTGAAATCACATTAATCTAACTCCTGTTACTTTGCACTAATTTCATCTACTATTGTACAAAGTAACTAAATTAGATTGTTTGGAAATGACCCTCTAGAGACTTCTTAATGCAACCCAGAAAACCCCCGCACAAAAATAAATAAATAAATAAATACCCTCCCCCCCCCCAAATTAAAAACAAAACAAAACGCCACTCTACCTCAATGAGGTTGCAAATGTGGTGGGAAAAACACATCTTTGAATTTGTAGCACGTGGATGCTTATCAAGAGCCATTTTAAACTGTAATCGAGGTTTTCAAGCCTTCAGATACATTTTAGATCATTGCTTGGATTGTGAAATTATAGTTAATACTGAAATTGGCAGCTGAATTTGACTCATCTGTCCTAAGTGGTTATTCCCAAAAGGCTGATACACTATTTATTTCTTTTTTAAATAAACTGGACAAGTCACAAGATAGCTTATCATCCCAGTTCTCTTTCATTTGAACAGCAGTTCAACCAGTGTTCCATACTATTAATTACATTGAGAGTTGTTCACAGATTAGATATGTCCTACATCTAACGGGGCTGATCCTACGATACTGGTGTGAACCAGCAGGGATAAAGGTATTTTAATAGAATAAAATAGCATTGTGAGTGTATTTGTCTAGCAATGTTTATATGATTGAATTCAGTCTTCTATATAGTCTAAGAGAAGTAGGTATGTTTGAGATATAGCTTTTCAATGTAATTGCTCTGGGATGTCAGAAAAGTTATCTAACTTTCAGGTGGATGGTTTCTGATGCACACATGGCTTCCCTTAGACAATGATGCTTTTGTTCATTCAGCAGGGCAATACCGCTTGGAAATAGACTTTCTTTCATTCTGAGTGCCCACAGGATATCAAGTAAGCTTATGGTCTTTGATTGCCTAAACTCCCAATTCAGCTTCTGAAGTTTGCCATTAGGGCTCAAGTGAGCACTTTGCCAGGACTTCAGATCTGATGAACAAGGTCAGCCAGGACTGTACATTGTAGCAGGTGGCTGTTGGGTGGTAGCTGGTGGTTCTGCCATTCATTGCTTTTGCGCTCAGTTCTGGTCCCAAAGGGCAGGAGCTGACTTGAAAAGCAACCTGGAAAGGGTTGGGTTTTTCTTGTTTTTAAAGCGAATACTGGAGCTGTGTGAATGACGCAATGAACATAAGAATGGCCATACTGGGTCAGACCAAAGGTCCATATAGCCCAGTATCCTGTCTTCCAACAGTGGCCAATACCAGGTGCCCCAGAAGGAATGAACAGAATAGGTAATCATCAAGTGATCCATTCCCTGTCGCTCATTCCCAGCTTCTAACAAACAGAGGCTAGGGACACCATGACTGCCCATCCTGGCTAATAGCCATTGATGGACCTATCTAGTTCTTTTTTGAACCCT
The DNA here is from genome assembly GCF_013100865.1 of Trachemys scripta elegans. NCBI lineage: Eukaryota > Metazoa > Chordata > Testudines > Emydidae > Trachemys > Trachemys scripta. The sequence goes on from NC_048299.1 coordinate 257,004,362, forward strand.
GTTATAGTCTTGGCCTTCACAACATCCTCTGGCAAGGAGTTCCACAGGTTCACTGTGCATTGTGTGAAGAAATACTTCCTTTGTTTGTTTTAAACCTGCTGCTTATTAATTTCATTTGGTGACCGCTAGTCCTTGTGTTATGAGAAGGAGTAAATAACACTTCCTTATTTACTTTCTGCACACCACTCATGATTTTATAAACCTCAATCATATCCTCCCTTAGTTGTCTCTTTTCCAAGCTGAAAAGTCCCAGGCTTAATAATCTCTCCTCATATGGAAGCAGTTCCATACCCCTAATCATTTTTGTTGCCCTTTTCTGAACCTTTTCCAATTCCAATATATCTTTTTTGAGATGGGGCAACCACATCTGCATGCAGCATTCAAGATGTGGGCATACCATGGATTTATATAGCGGCAATATGATATTTTTTGTCTTATTATGTATCCCTTTCTTAATGATTCCCAACATTCTGTTTACTTTTTTGACTGCCGCTGCACATTGAGTGGATGTTTTCAGAGAACTATCCACAATGACTCCAAGATCTTTCTTGAGTTGTAACTGCTAATTTAGACCCCATCATTTTATATGTATAGTTGGGATTATGTTTTCCAATGTGCATTACTTTGCATTTATCAACATTGAATTTCATCTGCAGGATGACAGGAGTTGTGGACTTGAGGCTGCTGAGTTACCTCTGTTAGCAAATTATTTCCTTTAAATACTTTTATTTTTGCTTGCTAGATTACATTTTCATTCTGCTCTCATTTGTATGGATGAGAATCCAGAGTAACTCCACATAAACCAGTGGTGTTAAATATCAGTGCAAATGAGATCAGAATTTGGCCCCTTCTTCTTGCTTTGCTCTCCTTCCCCTGAAATGTTCTTCCTAAACAAGCCAATATACATCCATGAGAGTTAGGGCCAAAATTTCAAAGGAGATCAGCATCCAGAAGCTCCCATTGTGACACTTCTGGCCAGATTTTAGAAAAAATAATAAAATTCCTCTGATTCTGGACATTGCCCATTACAAGACCTGGAGCAAAGGTCTAAACCCAAATGGCAATTCCTATGTACAAATGTTAGTTATAAAAAATTAGGTTCCTTAAATCGCACCTGCAAAACATCACTGCTCCCCATAATATATATGTATGTATGAAATAGGGAGAGAAAGGATGGCCCAATGGTTGGGGCACTGGCCTGGATTAGGGAGATCAGGAGTCAATTCCTGGAAGGCCCTGGACAAGTCTTAGCTCTGGTCTACACTATGAACTTACGTCGTTATACCTACATCACTCAGGAGCATGGCAAATCCTCACCCCCTTACTGAGGCAATTAGACTAACCGAACTCCCAGTGTAGACAGAGCTATGCTGACAGAAGTGCTTCTCCCATCAACATAGCTACTGCCACTTGGGGAGGAGGAATACCTACGCTGATGGGAGAACTCTTCTGTAGCATCTTCACTAAGCGCTACAGCTGGCATTGGTGCAGCCGCACTGTAAAAGTGTAGACAAGCCTTTAGTCTCTCTGGGAGCAGTTCCCCCTCTGTCAAATTGGGATAATAGCACTGCCATACCTCACAGGGTGTGAGGGGCAGGGGACCCCTCAAGTGCCCTCCAGACCCCACTTCCGGTCCTTATACGGTCTATCGTCCCCTCCCCTGCAGACACCCAAGAGGGTTCTTGGAGCAAACAAATGAAAGGAAAGGCCTCTCCCCTCTTTCTTCCCTTATGCGAGAGGGGAGTCTGTGTGAAAATAAAGAGAAGTAAAGGCAACCTGGAGCTCAGGCAGTCTTTCTGGGTCAGCCCTTTGGGCTTAGTCTACTTCCAGCCCTTCCTCATGGGGCATACTGCGGTGAGGCTGGGTCACACAGCTTCAGGAGCAGCAAGGCTTGTTGCTGTCTCACTCTCAGCAAGCCTGTTTAAGGCAGGGTAGGCTCCCTCCCGTGTCAAGTTTTCCCTTTTAAGCTCCCCCCACATACCCCCGGGCAGAACAGGCCTTGCAGGTGCACCTGATTGGGTTAGAAGAGGCCCAGAGGAGCTCATTAATCTCCTCTCTGTCAGTGTGAAGGCATGTCCCTTCACACAGGGGTAAATATTTTAAAGGCTAGGATGGGTTCAGATATTACAGTAATGGGAGCAATGAAAACACCGGATATAGATGAAGCAACTGCGTGTATGTGCTGTGCTGTGTTTTATGGAGGCAATTCAGACACCCATTATTTTTATATTTTATTCTGGCCATTGGTGCTCCTTCTAAACTTTCCACAGGGTCACAAACTTGGGGGAATTTTAAAAAGAAATAAAAAGAAACAGGCTTGCTTGAGGTGCTTTTCTAAGATCTGACATCATCACTTTATCACACAGTAACAGATCAAAACATTTAATGTGAGGAACTATTAAGATATACCAAGTACAGTTACAGACAACTGCATATTTCCGAACACTCCAGTGCTTGAATATTCAAAAGATACTCCATGTTCTCCTAATTCTTGCCAATAGCTGATATGCTGAGTGTATAATCGGAGTGTTTATGGCAAAATAAGCCCATGACATTATCTCCTGTCTGATCAAACAGCATAAACATACTATTTTAAAATGTCAGATCTATTTCTGCAGCTTCCAGCAGTTATTATAGTAAACAAGGGAATGCTGTATTTGCCCATAGCTTAGCCAGAAAGTTAATGTTTCTTATTAAACATTTTCTTCTTTCTTTCCTAGACCACTTTGCACTACCACACCCAGCTGCTTACATCTGGCTCCAAGCAGTGACACCAGCTGATGAGAAATGGCATTCCTGCAGCTTTCCCTTCTGAAGACTCATCCAGAGGTGGCTATTATCCAGCAGACAATACACTTCATCATCTAATGTCAGACTTTTATAGCCCAGTGGACTAATGTTCTGCAGGGAAGTATTCACACCAAACTGCTCCAGATCAAGATTTTGAAGTCTGATATTCCAACGGTGGTTCTACAGATTAGCAAACCGATCTGGCTAGCTCCCTCAAATGTTGAGCCACCAACCTGATATATGAATTGAATTATTTGGAAAGCCATCAGGAAGCACAAAATGAGTTGTGAGCATTAAATCAGACTGGCCTCCTGGCATCATTATTGAATGGTGCCTATGGCAGCCCTGTATTTGAAATCAACAGGAAGGACAGTAGTCCAAATCTGACACTGCTTGACGTAATCTGGCATGACATGCAGCCTTCGCTTCTCCGCCCAGTAACACAGGGGCAGTTTCTATGGAAGAGAGTTCTTATACTTTAAGAGTTGTACCATAAATAAAAAAAACCTGTTGAGAGTGGAATAACATGTTGAATCTCTATGAATTCACATACAATAATCTTGTAATGTTGTAATAGCAATGTAATAATATTACTGTGTGTACAATAGCCCCTTTCAGCCAAAAATCTCAAAACATTTTACAAATAATACTGAATTCAGCTTCAGAACATCCCACAGCATCACAGCTCCATTGCACTTTTCACTGGTTGATCTCAGAGCACTTTGCAAAGGTGGGGACAATGGTATGTATATACGTTATAGATGGGGAAAGTGAAGAACACAGGCGTAAAGTGAGTTGCCCAAGGCCCAAAGTCACACAGTGAGTCAGTGATTGATCCAGGAAGAAAACCCAATGTCCCAACTCCCAGTCTGGTGCACTATCCAATGGATTATGCTAACTCCCTATTGGGCCATGTTGCCTCCCTATTATCCTTATTATACAGCCAAGGAAACTGAAATACATAGGAATTAAAAGCTAAATTTTCAAAAATAGCTGCCCAGAGACTTCAATTATATGTAGATTTTCTACATTATGAACTTTTCAGAGCTGGAACTACATCTTCTAATGTGTTTATACTAAGCCTAGCTAATTGGGACCGCAGTTCTAATAGGGGGCTCTGAGTTTTACTGTAATATAAATATAAAATAATAATAGTACATGCTAATTTTCAAAGGTGGTAACCTGCCGCTCCCACCGTCTGTCACTTAAGTTGCAGATGTTTGACAGCTCTGAAAATCTGTCTTAGGCTGCCTTATTCTCATTTACACTAAGGCCACTTAACACTAATGTTTTAAATCCTATAGCCTGATTCATCATTCTTCCCCTGCTCGACCTCCATTTACAGTACACTCCCATTTATCTGAACCCCTATGATCCGAATCCCTTCCTTGTCCTCCAGGTATCTCCTGCTAGGGGAGAAGGAAGGGATTTGGATAATGCAGAGGTTTGGATAATAGAGCACAGACCCCCAGGCTAGGATTGAGGAGGGGGAGAGGAGGAGGACAAGATGAAGAGGAGGGGGACAAGCTCTTGGCCACAGGGGAGGCTGCCCTGCTGCTGAATGGCTCCCGCAGCAGCACAGGGAAGCCTCTGCAGCCTCGCTGCCATGGGATGGAGAGAGCAGGGATGTGACAGCGCATCTGCAGAGGACTCCCACCGATGCTGCAGGGCTGGTGACACCCAATCCCTGCAGGTACAAGGTTATTACCTACCTGAATCATAATCCTTCCTATTTCCATAAATCTTCCATCATCGTTCCTATTTCCATACAATGGCGATATCACAGAAAGATAATTAGAGCTTCATGTAGGCACAAAGCAGACAGGGCAAATGAACTAGAGATGGTCCTTAAGCAAAAGACAAGATCTGAAAGTTCCTGAACTTTTGTGAAAGTTCCAGATCCAACAGTTGCAGTAGCCCCTACCTATACTGCATAATATGGTGACCTAAAATCCCAGAACTGAACACTGGGGAAGTTTGGCTCCAAATCCAACTTTTCCCCTGCAGCCCCTTCTTCCCCCCATCACTAAATAACCCATGGAACTTACTACTGCAAGTTAGTACTGAGACCAACAATTTTTCAGGCTTTGAAAAAGGATTCAGCATAAGAACAAACATTGTTAGACAAGATCCTGAACTAGACAGGCCACAGATCTGATCCAGGATGGCAATGTTCCTAATAGAAATATACATCTTGTTCTCTTGCATATGGGATTAGTTATAAGAACAAGGCAATGACATATAGAAAATAGGATGTAGCCAGAGATGTTTTTCAATTAATTGTTTTCCAAGGAGCATCAACAACCCTTTCAAGTAATAGAAACAGACAAAATCATAGACTGACTAAAGCATTACAAATTTTCAAATATTAATTCTGGTAATGCTAAAAAACTGCTATTAGAACAAAAGATGGTACCACATGAATTTATATGATGGAATAATTGCAACAAGACTAGAAAATGGTACCTAATTTTCATTCCAGCCTTTCAAATTATTAGCTTGTGTTCCTCCTCAGACACCACAGCCACATGGACTCAGAAGTTTCTTCCATCCTAGTCAAGTCATACAATGACATTATGTATCAGGGGATTACAGCTATAGACCACTCTAAAAATGCTCCTGTCTACTACCCACACTGCAGACACTTTGCCTGTTCTCTATGAAAGATTTCCACTGATAACAATGGGAGTGTAGCGAAAGGGATGAGTACCAAATATGCAATGGGCAAGCAGTGCAGATAACAGATCTGCACTGAGGATGAAAGAGGAGAATTTCACCCGTATATCAAAAAATTCCAGTATTCTGAGACTCACTTATCCTTGAGTGGCATGAAAGCACAAAGGGAAGAAAGCCTTTCTGAAGTTTGATAATGAGAAACATGGTTGGCTTTCAGTCCTGAAACTAGTTAACCAAAAAAAAAGCGAATCCTTGAAACAAATCTGAAATGAAATTAGAAAAATGACTTCTTTTAGCAGGCATCACTAATGGGTCACATTTATTTTGTGTCAATTCAAAATGGAGAGGGATTTTATTTATTTTTCCTTATTAAGCACATCAGAAATAGTCACTAAAAACACAACAAATATGGTATAAACTCATTTAAGCCACAGAACTCGTCAACACTGTTTGCAATTATGAAATCATTTGGGGATATGGTATTTTTTAGAAGGAATTGTTTTGCTCTTAGATGGAAACCACATCACAGCCCTTCAGACATAAATCTTCTATTGTATCTTCAAGAAAGAAACTGGAAATTGTGCAACAAGGCGCCACTGATAAAATATAAGTAACCCCTTGGAGTAATCTGGATGAGCTCATCATTTGTAGAAGATAACAGGGTATCATAGTTACAAAACACTGATTTTCTTTTCCAGTTTGTGGCAGAGAAACACAATGCATCCAGCTCTGCAAGAAGAATTCTTATAACTCTGTGGACAACACAAAATAAAACAGTAGCCCTCTTCCTAAAGTAAGAAGCTGCTTTTTAACCCTGGCATCATCGTACTTGAATTTGCAGCTAGAAATATGTTCTGTGCCGTGTCAAGTGGGCTGTTCCATTTTCCTTCTTAAGCAGATAGAATTAGTATGGTAGCTAAGGGCTGAAGAGCAAACCAGAATAAAAGAAAAATAACATACAATACAAACCATTACTATGATCTGCCACGACAGGATTTAGATGTAGTCTAGAACAGAAGCCTGTACTGATGGAGGTTTGGGGCTCCACAGCATGGCTATTTTTGAGGAGGTTCCATTCACTCACTCCTTCACTCCCACCACAAATCCTCTCAATATCTTGTCCCTCTATTGTGTTTTCTCTCTGCCTTTTCCCATCACTGCAAGCCCCCAGGCCAAGGATGATGGATTTTCCCTACCATAGAAATCATAGAATATCAGGGTTGGGAGGGACCTCAGGAGGTCATCCAGCCCATCCCCCTGCTCAAAGGAGGACCAATCCCCAGACAGATTTTTACCCCAGTTCCCTAAATGGCCCTCTCAAGGATTGAAATCACAACCCTGGTTTTAGCAGGCCAGTGCTCAAACCACTGAGCTATCCCACCGCATTTCACCTCATGGTCAAGATGAGGCAGAAGGCCTGGTAGCTTAAAGGAAAACACATTGAGCTTCCTTCTTCTAGCTCTGCAAAGTGTTAGTCAATATGACTATTTTCACTGTAAATATCATTTTAAATAACTTTAAGTGTTGTTTCAGCAATTTAATTGTTGTGTTGCATATATTAGTTATGCTGCATACACCTTGAAGTTGTGCCCTTATTTTCAAATAACACTGAAGAGAGTAAGTAAGGTCATGTATTCAGTTCCTTCCTTCTACACAAACATAACTCTTTACATATGATTGGGAAAACCTGCCAAATTTTTATTTATAGCTTAAAAATTGATTTCAATCTGATCATGATGAACTCTGAACCTCAGCTATCTGTGGCTATAGTGGCAACATTTAAAAAAAAAGCGAGATCCGGACTCAGGTGACGTTGTCTCAAGATCTTTAGGGTAAGTGAGGAAGGGAGGGGTTACAATTAAAATCTAGTACACTCTATGACATTGACAATAGCTGGAAAGGGAGCTGACCAAAGAAAAGGAAAAACATAGATAAAACTCAAGCAAAACAAAAGCTATGAAAAGTGCTTATCAGAAAAGTAAAATAAATAATAAAATAATAATGATAATAGTATTTATTATTATCTTGACCTGCACCAATGTATACTTGACCTGCACCAAAATATCAAATGCTAAAAGACTTTGCCCAAGCCCGAACGTTTACACCATGATTAAACAGCCCTGTAGCCCGAACACCGCAAGCCCAAGTCAGCTGACATGGGCCTACTGCAGGTGTTTAATTGCAGAGCAGACGTACTCATAATCATACCTGATTGGGGCTTTGAGGTCTTGCAGGGCCTTAGTCTTTACCTGGCTATGCAGATAATTTTGTGTCAAGTTATTGTGGAAAAAAAATCCTCTGGTACTAGCCAAATCTGATTGAAGAATTTTCCTGCCAATCAGGAGCCTGTAATCTGGCTGAAAAATGAAACAATGAATCAGAATTTGGAGCAGTAGAGCCTAAACTGAGGTGGAGAGAATTTGTAGAAAGAAGATCTAGATAGACAGAAATATTAAGTCATACAGTGAGGGAAAGGAGGAAGTATAGCCTCATCCCAGTGGGAACTATATTAAAGTTTCCAGTTTCCGACTAGCCCCCTCTAACATCGTTGCTCAAAACCTTCTCAAAAAAAATGTTTTGTTAGGCTGAAATTTATCATGCTTGATCTCAAAGGTGAATTTAAAAAAAACTTTGAGAACAACTGACTAATATAGGTGAGTGTAATAAAACAAAAACAAAAGGAAACAAAACAAATATTTCCAAACAGAAATTATGGAATCTGATCATTCCAAAATGGCAGAAGGTGAAAATGTTTTGATTTGCTTTAGGATCCTTGTTAGACCTAAAACACAAAACAAGAGTTTGAAAAGTACTGGTTCAGTGTATTTTATTTTATGAAAATTGAAAGTTGATCATTTCTTGCATGAGTGTTAAAATGTGTTTGTTTTTTGTGAACATATTTTAAGGATGCACCAGATTAGGATGCATTTATCAAGTATGTCCCAGGTCAGGATGTCCTACTCTGCTGGAAAAGAATCTGAATAACTCCATAGTCTTCTCATATGCTGATAGCTGTTTGCACCTCCTGCTTTTTAATCTATCCTGGTGAGTCTCTGCTGCTTCTTTAACTGATTTAATATATTTGAGAACTATGTTCTTGTTATTAAAGGGGATACGTTCACAAATGCCAGGAAATTGCTTGCTATACAGAAGATCAGCATATATTTTACATACTTCCCCTTCTTGATAACTGGTATGCAACTGCAGTTTAAGCTTCAAAGGATTTTTTATGCCTAAAGTGAATGTGGTCATAGAAGGACATAAATTTCCCCAGTGTTAACAGAAAGTGGGTAAAATCAATTGGATGATTTGTTTGTAGTTTAGAGGAATTCTTGGTTATACATGTAGGATGATTCCATGCCAGCTTTGGAGAACACAGCTGAAACTATTAATATGTGACAAATTAATGTTTGAACCAGAACTTTTACGGAAGTTGGAATGATTTCTATCCAAACTGAGTCTGCTATGGCAGAAGGTAAAATAATCCCCCAGGGAACTGCAGAACGTATCCATACACTTATTTTATTAACTGTACACTCTCTTGACCAACACTGGAGTAGCAGATCGGATGGTTGTAAAATGGATACAGTTCTGGCATTTAGTATAGCATCATGATGAAGTATGGCAGCATCATTCACTACATAAAAAAAAAAAGTCATATTGCAGTCCTAACTGCATTGCATATAGCCCGCTACATCATCTCCTGCAAAAGATGCCCAAATGTCATTGCTTTTTATTACATTTCATGAAAGCATGCCACTCCAGAAAATGGGTACATGGAGTCACTCCCCAAATGTTACTGACCTGAGCATAGATCATTACAGTTCATTGCACTCTGTTCATATGCCGTTTTACTTTCTTGACATTTGCTCAGCTAAAGACAGAATCTCCACTGATTAAAGCTGTATCAATTCTTCCTGAATCTACATACCGGCAATGCATTAATAGTATATAGCTTGTTTTATTAATCATCATTACTGCACACATTCACATAGGATCTGGGCTCTTATAGAACTTAACTGTCATGTTGTGATTTGTTTGAAGAAAGCAACCTTTGTGCTTAGCTATGTTAATTCATAGGTGACACATGGTACTTATTTGCCTGCCATGCTTTATATTGTGAAAATTGGCACCTCTGTTCTTGAAATGGAACTTTTTACTATTCTAAATCTAATGGCTTTGCTTCTTCTCCACCAGAACAGAATGACCCAGCTTGTTTAACCTCTGTCTCCACTCCAAAGGACTGTACTGACTCCCACACATTGGGTTGTCCAACAGCAGTCGTGCATAAAAAGTAAAACTTAGAAGGGATATGGCTCCATACTCCAGGAATTTGGATGTTTGCCTCAGTCTTTGAGGGCGGTTTTGTCCCAGGAACTCTCAGAGTTTACATTTGATCAAAAAATTAGAACAAAATTCAGGTCAACAGAAGGCACCATTTTACAAAGGCAAGGTAAGAGGAAGTGATAGAATAACACTCTACATGCTGTAATACAGAGTATTCAGGATTCCAGTTCAGCACTTTTGTTTTTAAATCCAGATTAACTAATCTAAAATTTCCCAATTTAAATTTAGTGATCCACTTTCATTAGAGCTGACTGGACATTTTCAATTTTTTGAAATTTTGAAGTCAATTTGTTGCAAAATTCTACCTCCCACCCCCACCCCAGTTTTCAACTAATCCTAACTTCCATAACTGTTAAGGCTGTAGGTCCAGAAAATTGGAGATTTTATGCCAATGATGTAAAACTCACATTTTCTATTTGATTAATATGAATTACTTCATGTACATAAATCTTGTCTCCTTACCCCCATCCTGCTATCTCTAAATCCACCTATTTTCTATGGCTTCCCTGCCCTGTACTCCCTCAAGTTGCCCCACCCTGTGTTTGGTTCCTCACTTGCTTCCTCATGTACCTCACCCACCACGTATTTTACCCTCTCTCTCTCTGGCTCCTCCCTATCTCTCATCTTCTCTGGCTCATCCTTCCATCAAGTTGCCACCATCACCCACAACCTGCTGGAAGGGAAAGATTCACCTTATCTTTTAAAATTAAAATGTACCAAAAAATGACAATAGATGGTATACCATAGATAGTAACTAGGATATTTGCTGTTCTTAATAAAAAAAAACTGATTTCATTTAACCAGCATCCGATAGATACGTCAAAGATAAGAGGGTTTTTTAAAAGGCTCATATTAAACGAACAAATCTACAACAAACTTTTCAAGGAGTCTGCCCATCTGTAACCAACAGTTTTGCCAACACCTCAGAGGCACACACAAGTGCAAGAGGAGAAAGTGCACCTGGGAGAAGGGCAATTGTTCATTTCTTGCGTACATTGTCTAAATGAAAAGGGAATTGTGCACCGACATCAGGACAGAATGAGACATGATTTTTTTTTAACCCCCAATACATTCATGCCCAAAGTGCATTTGTTCATACTACATTTTTTAGAATTTGGTTTACAGGTTGGTTTAGAGATAGGAAAGCAGAGGAACAACTTTACTTAAAAGACCAACAAGAACTATGATGTAAGTGTGCAATTCACCTCTGTGGAAACAGCATATGCTAGGCCTGTGAACTACACTTCAATGAGGGCTTAGGCCTGAAGCATTGTGGAGACTGTCTGCATACGGTGAATTTCACACTAGCTCTGCAGGAATAGTAAGACAGGCCACCAGCAAACGGGTTGAGGATTCTGAGTGTGTGTAAATTCACTCTGATGCTGGTTTGTCAAAGCTGCATGATAGTGTTACATTCCAGTAGAGCTGGCCAAAAACTTTTTTGGCCCAAACCTTTTCTTTGCTGGAAAATGCAGATTTGGGTTGACCGAAATATTTTGCACATGCATGTTGATGTCAGCAAATTGTTTCAGTCAAAATGAAAAAAAAAAAATCAGAAATGTCTAAATGAACCATTTATCAAAAATGAAACTTTTTGATTTTTCAGCCTAGATTCATAAAAAGATTTAAGCACCATTCACAAAACTTCTGTAGGAGGAGGTAGTGCTGATACTGCCCACTCCCTTTCCCCCAGCTTACCTAATGGCTAGAGGGTACGGCACTCACTTGGCACGTAGAAGACCCACGTTTGAATCCCTGCTCTGGAACAGAGATTTGAATCCAGGTGTCCTCCTTCCCACCTGAGTGCCCTAATCAGCAAATTATAGAGTCATTCTTTTTCTCTGGCCCTGTAACTAGATAAAATAGCACACGTCAAACGAACAATAAAGAAATTTGTCTTAATCCCCACATTAAGTTTTAGGGACTTCTGACTGAATTGTTAACTCCCTTGAGACGACAGGCCATCCAAGGAGAATATATAATCAACCATCCTCTTATACTTCTCTATTTTAGGGCTTTCTTTATACTATTTTGTATACTATACCTTGCAAACATTTAATTATCAAAGCCCCAATAAGCCAATAGCAACCATCTCCATATAACTGTGCCACTGAGTTACTATTACAACACACTGACCAGTAAACCACCAAAGGAGGAAAACAGACAGGTGCCAGGCTGCTTCCTCCTTCCAGCTTTCTAGCCTAAAAGAGAAACTGGATCTCCTACATGTACTAAGTGTCATCACTTCCTCTACCGCTGGCAGCTGCACCTTTGTGACAGTACCATTTCTCTTTCAGCAGCATCCAATTAGATCACTTAACTCTTCGGATACAGACAGGTGTTTTCCTGGCTATCCCAGTGCACTTCACTAAATGCTGGACTTTAGGAAGGGACCTTTGCCTTTTTTTTCTCCCTTTATTCGCATCAGAATTGTTGAATGAGGTCACTATGCCTGGCTCAGAGCAAGCCTAAAAGCCCCTCATTTGCATTAATAATACGTTCACTCCAAAAAAGAAAAAGAAAAACCCAGAAAAGTATAGGGTGAATAAAATCAACCAGGACCTCAGGAAGTATTTCACCTGGGAGTACTAATTTAGGCTCCAACTCTGGAATACAACCTATGCAGGTGAAAGGGGTCACCTGTGTGGCCCCAAGTACAGGGTCAGGTCCTTAGCATAATAAATGTAGTGACAATAACTAAGTACTTTTACCTGACAAGTGGGCAAGCTATCATATTTCAAATGTAACAGATCGCTGCTGTTAGTGCTAGGGCACACGCCTCCATTAAAAAACCATCAGTGCTGTAGCTATGTCATCACAACCAACTGTTTTGCACATTAGAAAGTCCTTTATGATTGATTTTAAAAGGCAGTTAGAAAGAAAACTGATTTAGTCTATTGGATTAAAAATAAACAACAAGGCATTAAATGAATAATAGCTGAGGGATTAAAAAGCACAGAGGAAAGACAGTAGTGAATTGCCTGGCATTTTAGAATAGTAAAAGCAGGGATAAAAAAAAAAGTTCACCTTCCACTTTCCAATCAACAGAAATATAGCAAAACAGAGGACATCCCAATTCCTTAAGATTTATGCTATCTCCCAATTAGCATTAACATGCTTAGTCTGCGTATCTTGCCAGCTTGTGGTACGGTAAGAAAACCCAACAAACCTTGAATGTGTTATCATCACACAATGTGTAATTACATTAAGCACTCACTGAAAATTGCAGGGTGCGGAATTTTAAAATTTGTATACATTTATTGTGGAAGATAAAGTTGCCAGAGTAGATCTAATCTAAATTCATGTTCCAGTTCCTATTTGAAATAAGTTTAGTGCCAAAAAGCCACATATTGGAAGAAAATAATGTAGTAAATCATAATAGATTAAAATACTGGCTTCACAAAAAGTCAGCCAGACACTGCTTAATTCATTGTTTGAAGAAAAAAATCTTAAGGCTCTGATCTTGCAAGCATGCATTGATGTGAGTAGTCCCATTGTAGTGTGTAAAGTTAAGCAGATTGCTTGCAAGATTAGGGCCTCAAATCATATGTATAGCCTGTTGTGCAGCATATGGGACAGCACACAAAATACCTCCTCAATGACATTAACGTTATAAGCAGATCTTCTTCTTTCATGTGGCTTGGTTGGGTAGCAACAATTACAAATTTATATCTAGATTTGATAGCCAGCATGTTGCTACAGCAGTGAGGTGGTGAATGTCCTTCAGGCCCCTGGTGAAAAAATGAAGGGGACACTCAGATATGACGTGCTCCATCGTTTGTGCCTGGTGACTACAGTCACATTCGGGAGTCTGCCTCATTTTCTATTTAAAGAAGGTTTGTCCACATCTCTCATGAGATGTCCTGATGCGATTCAATCTGAGGACTGTCCCAACTTCAGAAGAAGAAGATAGTCTTTAAGGTCAGCAGGAACCATCATGATCATCTAGTCTGACCTCCTGCACATTGCGGGCCACAGAACCTCACCCACCCACTCCTGTAATAGACCCCTAACCTCTGGTTGAGTTACTGAGGTCCTCAAAGCATGACTGAATGACTTCAAGTTACAGAGAATTCACCATTTACACTAGCTTAAACCAGCAAGTGACCCATACCACATGCTGCAGGGGAAGGTGAAAACCCCCAGAGTCTCTGCCAATCTGACCTGGGAGAAAATCCCTCCCCAACCCCAAATATGGCGATCAGTTAGACCTTGAGCATGTCTGCAAGACCCAACAGCCAGACACCTGGGAAAGAAATCTCTGTAGTAACTCTGAGCTCTCCCCAGCTTGTGTCCTATCACCAGCCATTGGAGATATTTGCTGCTAGCTGTCGCAGATTGGCTACATGCCTGTGACATTACACAGGGTACCATCTGGACTCTTGAACAGCTGTGTCCCCTCAATTTTCCAATCTGGGGTGCCTTTTACACTGCTTCGCTGTGAGAGCTGGCTGGCTCACACACACACTCCTGGCTGGCTCTCACACCGCCTCCAGCATTACTCCTAGCTATACTGTATGAGTGCTATGGCCAACTACTCTTGAATTACTGCAGAGCAACACCAGCAAATTCCCAGTCACAGACTTCCCCCCTTGCCCTCCCCCTCCAGAAGTGTGCATCTTGTACTGCCCTGCTCTCCACTGGACAATACAAACTCATATAAAGTCCATCATTTTACTAATAGAAAATGATATGCACACATCCTGTTATCACAAATAGAGTTTCCCAACACTTCAATCCAAGCACACTGGTTTAGATAAAACAATAAAACAAGCTGATTAACTACAGAAAGATTTTAAGCGAGTACAAATAATGAGACATAAAAGTCAGAATTGGTTATAAAGAAATAAAAGGTAAAACACAACCAATATCTGACTTAATAAACTAAGTGAATCCAAAGCAAAAGTCTCTCTCACTACATGCTTCAGCAGTCTCACTGGCTGAATTCTTTTCAGACAGGATCACTCTCTCCCTCAGTCCAAAGCTGTTTCTTTGTTCCTCAGGTGTGGTGGCTGCTGTGGGTAAAGAAAAAGGGAGGAAAATCATGGGGTGTCAGTTCCCCATTCTTATACCTTTTCCTGTTCTTTGAGAATCATCTCCAGCTGGGGTTCAGGAGACAGGAAGTCTGTGGGGGTGGGAACATCCAGCTGTTTCTTTGCCAAAATGTAAATTTCTTGCTCACACCTTTTCCTGACAAATAATGGCCACTTAACCAGGTGATGGTCCATTTGATTTCATTGACACTGACTGACACGTCAGTTTGTCTATTGTCTTCTGAGCAACGGTTTGTGGCTGCTTCTCCAGATTTGGAATGTCTTAGTAACATCATACGTAAAATCTTATAACTTTACAATGTTGCCACACATATGTTACCAGCACAATAAAGATCAGTAAATAATGAGTTTGCAGATGATACCTTACAAGGCATAGTTTGTACAGAATTTATCATAGTCTTGAAAAGGGGATGGAACATAGGGATACAGACTGTCACAATGTCATTGTAAGCAGTCTCATCATACCATCCCCGCCATAAACTTATCAAGCTTGGTCTTGAAGCCAGTTAGGTTTTTTGTCCCCACTGCTCCCCTTTGGAATGCTGTTTCAGAATTTCATTCCTCTGATGATTAGAAACCTTCATCTAATTTCAAGCCTAAACTTATTGATGGCCAGTTTATATCCATTTGTTCTTGTGTCCACACTGGCACTTAACATAAATAACTTCTCTCTCTCCCTGGTATTTATCCCCCTGATGTATTTATAGAGAGCAATCATATCTCCCCTCAGCCTTCTTTTGGTTAGGCTAAACAAGCCAAGCTCTTTGAGTCTCTTCTCATAAGGTAGGTTTTCCATTCCTTGGATCATCCTAGTAGCTCTTCTCTGTACCTGTTTCAGTTTGAATTCATCTTTTTTAAACATGGGAGACCAGAACTGCACACAGTATTTTAGACGAGGTCTCACCAGTGCCTTGTATAATGGTACTAACTCTGCCCTGGCTCTAGTGATGCATCCTAGGACTGCATTAGCCTTTTCATAGCTGCATTACATTGGTTGCTCATAGCCATCCTGTGATCAACCAAGACACTCCGGTCTTTCTTCTCCTCTGTTGCCGCCAACTGACACATCCCCAGCTTAGAGTAAAAATTCTTGTCGTTAGTCCCTAAACGCATGACTTTGGACTTTGCATTATTAAATTTCATCCCATTTCTGTTACTTCAGTTTACACTGTCATCCAGATCATCTTGTATGATATTCTGATCCTCCTACCTACCAACTTTGTGTAATCCGCAAATTTTATTAGCACACTCCCACTTTTTGTGCCAGTGTCACTAGTAAAATATTAAATAACATCGGTCCCAAAGACCGATCCCTGAGGAACTCCACTAGTAACCTCCCTCCAGCTTGACAGTTCACCTTTCAGTATGACACATTGTAGTCTCCTCTTAAATCAATTCCTTATCCACCTTTCAATTTTTATATTAATCCCCATCCTCTCAAATTTAACTAATAATTTCCCAGGTGGAAATGTATCAAATGCCTTACTGACATCCAGATACATTAGATCTCCTACATTTCCTTTGTCTAAAAAATCCATTATCTTCTCAAAGAAGGAGATCAGGTTGGTCTGGCACGATCTACCTTTTGTAAAACCATGTTGTATTTTATCCAAATAACCATTCACCTCTATGTCCTTAACTACTTTGTCTTTCAAAATTTGTTTCAAGATCTTGCATACAATTGGGGTCAAACTAACAGGCCTGTAGGTTCCCAGATCACTTTTTTCCCTTTGTTAAAAATAGAAAATATATTAGCAATTGTCCAGTCATTGGGTACAATTCCTGATTTCACAAATTCATTAAAAGTCCTTGCTATTGGACTTGCAATTTCATGTGCCAGTTCCTTTAATATTCTTGGATGGAGATTATCCAGGCCCCCCAATTTAGTCCCATTAAGCTGTTTGAGTTTGACTTCCACCTCGGGTGTGGTAATTTCTATCTCTATCTATTCTCATTTCCATGAGCCACCTTGTAACTACCTCTAAGCGCTTCATTAGCCTCTTTAAAAACTGAGGCAAATTATTTGTTTAGGTGTTGGGCCATGCCTAAATTATCTTTAATCTCCACACCATCCTCAGTGTTTAACAATCCCACTTCTTTCCTGGTTTTCTTTTTATTTATATGGCTATAGAACCTTTTACTATTGGTTTTAATTCCCTTTGCACAGTCCAACTCTGGTTGGCTTTTGTCAGTTCTCACTTTTCCCCTACACATTCTGACCTCCAAGAGGTGGTGTTCCTTGCTAATCCCTCCCATCTTCCATTCCTTGTGGGCTTTCTGCTTTCTCTTAAATCACCTGTTTGAGATGCTTGCTTATCCAGCTTAATCTGCAACCCTTCCCTACAATTTTCCCCCCTGTGCTTGGTATGCAGGATTCAGATACTTTAAGTTAAAGCTGCAGAAACTAATTCCAAGCCTCCTCCACATTCAGATCCTTGAATTCTTCAATCCATTTCCCTAACTAATTCCCTTAATGTTTTAAAGTTAGCCCTTTTTAAATCAAGGACCCTAGTTGCAGATCTATTTTTGTTTATCCTTCCATTTTGCTTAAGCTCGTGATCACTTGAACCAAGACTGTCCCCTACAACCTCTATATTGTTCCTCCAGTTCCTCTGTGATGCCCTCACTACTCACCAACACTAAATCTAAAATGCCATCACCTCTTGTTGGTCCAGCAACTATTTGGTGAAGAAATCTGTCAGCTATCGCATCCAGGAAAATCTGGGTCCTACTATTATTATTCTCACTTGTCCTCCAATCTATATCTGGGAAGTTAAAGTCTCCCATAATCACACAATTCCCAGTAGTAGTTATTTCATTAAAAACATTAAAGAGGTCTCTATCCATATCCAAATTGGACTCTGGGGGTCTGTAGCATACCCCAAGCACTAGCCCAGGGGAACCTCTAGTAACTTTCTTCCCCAAAGTGATTTTGGTCCAAACAGACTCCATCATTTCTAATTTCAGTCAGGCATCTGTTGTTGAGCTGGGTGAAATCTAGTGCCTGTGTTATGCAGGAGGTCAGAGTAGATGATCACAATGAGCCCTTCTGACTTTAGGATTTTGCAGGTGTAATTTAGGAAGCCCCTTTGAAAACTTAGCTCATTTTGTTTGGTCTTAAGTGTATAGTCTGTGGCTTCCATTTTCCTATATTTGTTGAATAGTCAAGTGAGGAGAAGTGTGTACTCCGTGATGATAAATATTTAATAAGGTGAGTCTGCTACCCTATGGAAAAGCAACCACAGCAAGCATCCTTCAGCGCCGGAATTAATAAATTCATAAATAAAGCTTAGTTGGTGGCTGCAGCAGCTGGAAATGTCTGTCTCGTTACCACTCATCAATAATACATCTGGTGGCAAGGTTGAAGAAAAGAGACAAACAGCAACAAAAATGTTCAGTGGAAACAGCAAAAAGGAAAATTATATATTCCATGCACTTCCAACAGAAGTGACATTTACATGGATCAACGATTACAGCATAGATCTGAGATTGTGGCTTTGTCTTCACTGCAAAAATCTTCATTCAAGATCGTACCTCAATATCAAATCCCAGGGGAAACAAGGCACTGTCTTGGTAAACCCAAAGTGGGAGGTTTAGAATCAATCTCAACTAGCAATAGATCAGTGAAAATTAAACAGTGCCTTGTGTTCAGTAGGATTTTATGTCACGCTAGTTATCTCGAGTTATCCTTATGTAAAAATATATCTTTTTTTGCACTGAAGATATAAGCCCACGTGAGATGCAATCACGACTTCCAGAGTCTGCAGACAGCCTGAAATGTCAGCTGTAAGCAGCTTGAACTGTCCCATTTATCTTGATTGTCTGAGAACCATGAACATGATGATAATTTAAATGTCAACATTATTAACTGTTTCCCTGGTGATCATCCAGCTAATGTTCTTACCCAAATTGCCTCCTAGACTGTTTCAGGTGCTAAAAGCTCAACCAGTTACCAAAGCCTCTAGACTTCCTCCTAACAATTTGTCCAGGAGACAAATGCATTTCTATTACTGATCTGCCGAAATTAGAGAATCAAAAATACCTGGTTAGAATAATTGCGAGCACAGCCAGTAAATATATTGCATCACTATGGCTGCAAAAAACAAATACTCTTTACAGAAATGTGGTTGCTCAGAGTACAAGAAATAAGAAAAATGCAATGACATATTGACTTTATGAGATTAATAACTGAACTGTTTAAGGAAAGATGAGGCAAATAGGATGGCTGATAAAAACTCATGTAACTATTTATACTAACAATAAGGATATTTATTGTAACTCAGTCTGTAGTGCCTCAAATTTGCTGTATTCCCATATCTTTTATATCTGTCACCCTCTGTTTTAATATTTCAGAAAATAACTTGTACCATCAATTCTGCTTATCTTTAATTTAAAAAGAATATTCTGATGCTGGCAGACAAGGTGCCAGCTCATGCTAAGGTCCCCATGTGTCAATTTAACACTGATAAATACATAGTTGGAATTAGTCTGGCTCACTTGTGTGTTGGTATTGTTAAAATAGGTATTAGAATTATAAGAATGTGTTTAGTTTTAGACTTTATTAAATATTTGAGAGTTGATTAATCTCACTTATAACCTTTGTATCCCATACTGTATGCTAATGTTGGAGAGGTTGTATTGTGAATCTCTGTGACTGTGTAAATCACCAGACAGAAGAGACATTAATTAATGTGAGGGGCTGATCTTCAACAGAAGATGTTCACAAAAGGAAAGGTCCTTTGATATTAGATGGACTATTATGTGATGCTGCAACTGGAATTTCCCTACATACCATCAACAAGAAGATAAAAGACTTTTGTCATTCTGCCTGTTTTGTGAAGATGAATCACCCAAATGGATTCCTCCCATCAGCTGAGTTTGCAGGAGCAGGATAAAACCCCTAACATGAAGGAACTAATTATCTCTATGCTGCTTAGACTCTGGGAGACAAGGTTTTTCTAAGCTTAAGCAAGAGATCCCCAGCTGTTTAAGCTATATACAGCTTGCAGATTATTGAAGCTTCTACTACCTTTTGAAATTTAAGATTGTAACTCATTTGTGAACTTGTGTTTACTTGCTTTAACCTTGTAAATAACTCTCATATTTCCTTTTCCTATTTAACAAATCTTTATATAGTTCATTATAGGATTAGCTGTGAAATCTAAAGTACAATTGACTTGGGGTAAATGACTGGTCCTTTGGGAATAATGCTGTGATTCTCAGCGTAAGGAACCATCTAACACAAAGGTATGCTCACCTGAGTGGCAAGGGGACTATCTATGATTCCCTGTTTAGACTGTTACAGTGCCTAAGAAGTTTAAACCTGATAATTGATTGGTGAAATCGAAGTGTAGAATTCACAACCTATTTGGGGTTTATGCCCGGGTTCCTAAAAGTCATGCTCTTGAGTCACTGCCAGCGGCACTACAGATATCAATTAAAAATGTAAATATAGATGCAAGTGTAAAATAATTAAATTTAATATCAAGGTAAATAATAGAAAGCACATTCCATTTTTATTGTCATATTTAATACAATAAAACTCACCTTTTTTTTTATTTCCCTAAAGCTGTCATACAATTTCCAGTTTGCTGCACCAGTGTGCTCCAAAAGCTTTTACTATTATCTTTTACTATCTCTATTATGTTGCATTATATAGTGATTAGCTGCCATTATGTATAGTGTGCAAGAAAAACAGAGTCACTGCTGCCCCACAGAGCTCTCTCTCTCACACATACACACAAGGCCTAGTCTACACATAAAACTTAGGTCAACATAACTATGGTGCTCTGGGGTGTGAAAAATCCATAGCCCTGAGCAGCGGCGCCAACTTTCTAATGTGCTGGGGAGGGCTCAATCTCCCAGCTCTGCCCCAGGCCCTGCCCCCATGCCACCCCTTCCTCCAAGCCCCCACCCCACCTCTTCCTGCCCCTGCTATATCCCACCCCGCCTCTTCTTGTCCCATTCCACCTCCTCCCCCGAGTGCACCCCACCCTTGCTCCTCCCCTCCACTGTCTCCTGCACACTGCGGAACAGCTGATCACTGTGGGTGGGAGGTGCTGGGAGGGAGGAGGGCAGGAGAGAGCTGGCTGCTGGTGGGTGCTGAGCACCCACCACTTTTCCCTGTGGGTGCTCCAGCCCTGGAGCACCCATGGAGTTGGCACCTATGGCCCTGAGTGCTGTGGCTATGCCGACCTAACTCCCCAGTGTAAACGCAGCTAGGTTCCCGTACAGTTCCCATAGAGTAGCCATGGCCACACACACGGGCCAGCATTTTCAAGAAGTCAGCACATTGCATGCATGTGGGAAAGTGTGGCCATAATTATCATCATGGGGGCTGCTGTGAGCTGAGTACTTCTGAAAACCCAGCCCTTATTTAGGCCCAATCTTGCTCTAATTTGGAGAACTCAGCTCTTGAAAATCTGGTCCTGAGCTCTTTTGAAAGTGTTACCCAAGATGAGACAACAACATGTGGATACAGCAAATAAATGGAGAGAGGACAAGGTAAATACAATGAAATAACCCTGATTAGTTTCACTGGGGCAAGGACAGAAAAGACAGAACGCAATGGGGTTTTGATGTATGATTGGGACTCATACACACTACCATAATACAAATAATAATAGTAGTCAAAGGTTCAGCACACCATCTGCCCATCCATGGAGCCCAGCTACAAAATTTAGCTCAAGCTTCCTCAGAGTTCTTAAGCATAATATATCTCACTGTCAAGAAGATTTTCCATAATATTCATCTCTTCCCTTCTAGCCATACACCCTTGTGCCACCCTTAATAATTTCTCTAAATTTATAGCCTACGGAGTGACTATTGACTGTGGCCCTAAAAGCTCATGGTTTTGTAAAAAGTAAGAAAATTGTACCATGTCTCAGCAGATAAATTATAGGAACAGCAATTTCTCTATTCAAATTTAATTCTTTTTTCTTTTAACACCACAGACATAATGGATTCAAGAGAAAAAATGGAGTGCTAAAAAATAATATTAGACAGCCTCTCTTTCATGCTTGGCTGTTCCTAACCACATATTGACTTCTTTGTAACAGAGTAATAGGACCCTGCAGTCGCAATGAATGGGGTCAACCTAAAATTATTGAAAAACATGGTAACATCTGTAAAAAAAAAAAAAAAAAAAAAAAAAAATTAAATACAAGGCAACAAATTCCTCAGTAGTTTACCTTTTTTTCTTTTTTCGTTCCCCCTCCCCCACCCCAAATAGGAAATGTGCTGCAAGGATTAGACAAATTGCAGCTGCAGTAAATTCAGCTGAACATCAATAATCTAAATGAAAGGCTCTGCTCCCCACCAAAAAAAAAATAGCAGAAACTATTCTGGTACACAAGCAGCAGTCTTCTAACCGGTCTACTTTTCAAGTTAATAACTTATAACCTCTCACTTCTAGCTACTTTTGGAAAACACTTAATTCAAATACAATTTTTTCCCCAGTATCATGTGCAATCAGGCCACCTTGTGCTCAGATTTCATTCACTCTGACCAGTTAAGCTTCTTTGGTCCTGGTCAACCTCTGAATGGGAGACATCTAAAGAAAGTGTATAGAGCTGCAGGGAGTATTGTATGTGACTCAGCAGATGGTACTCTTCCTCTGAGTCAGTTCTGAAGCAGTGTCTCTGAATGCTGGCAGGGCCGGCCCACAACATTTTGGCACCTGAGGCGGGAGCTCAAATGATGCCCCCATGACCCCTTGCTTGGACCAAAACTTTGAAAGGTCTCAGTTCTGCCTTCTTCCTGTTCTACTTCTGTCATGGTACTGCTCTGCTACCTACCTCAATAAAGGAGAACTAACAACTTAAAATGTCTTGTTCAAAAATTAAAAAAAACACAACTTTCAAACGCCTGAACAGCAAATGTAACTTTTCCTGTCTGCATAGTAAACACTGGCATTTTTATCCGTTTGAATAATCAAAGTGGTGCTTTCCGTGCCTTCTTGGTTGCAAAAATTTGAACTGCATCCTGAAGGTCCAGTCTGGGCCAGCTCATGCTCTGTTGAGATGGTTGCAAGGCTGACCAGCCTCTCCTGTGTCATTGTGGAGCATAGATATGTTTTTATTAACTTCAGCTTGGAGAAGCTGCGTTCTCCACTGACAACTGTTACTGGAAGTGTTAGAAGTATGTGCAGAGCAACAAAAGCATTTGAAAAGAGAGTGGTCATCTTATTTGTGCATTTATATTCCAGAACAGCCTTTGGAGTTGATCCTGCTGAAATGTATCTTGAAAGGGCTTTCAGTTCATCACCTAAATCACTCACATCAATATCGCACATATCATCATGTGTCAACACTGTCTCTAGTGCCCTGCATTGCTGGTGCAGGTCTTCTTCAGGTATAGTGAGGAGTTTTGGAATATCATACAACATCCCAAATATACTGCTGTGTTCCTTGAGCTGCATGAAACGTTCTTCAACTGACTGTATTGCACAATCTAGCACCCGGTTAAAGAATTCAACTTTGAATTGTTGTTTGGGCTCTCTTATGAGATTATCACGTGCCTCGTAATCAAAATGTCTTCTTCTTCGGTGACTCTTGTCTTCTTGAATGGGTGGGAAAAAAGCTTCAGTGTGATGTTCCTCTGCTAACTTCTGTGCACTCTTCAGAACGTTTTGAAATCCCTCATCTGACCAGTAGGACTGTAGGTATGACTTTGCTTTGTCCAGTTATTCCATTGCTCCAGATATATCAAGGTCAACACCTTGGAATCTCTTGCTTACAACATTTATTTCAAACAGTATGTCATGCCACAACACTAAGCCACACAGAAATTTGAAGTTATGTATGTTTCTGGTGATTCCATTTCCCCCTGCCACTGTTCTCTCACGAACAGTTCCAGTCATAGCATTATCCTCCATAATGGCAACTATGGCATCATCTATCTTCCCAATTTGGTGTTTGATAGGCTTTATCGCCTCCACTTGACTTTCCCATTGTGTGGCACTCAGTGGTTTCAGTGTCAGAGAGGATGTTCTCAGATGTTGCTTCAAAATTTGCCATCAATGAGTTGATGCAGAGAAAAATACATAGATGCTTTGAATTACATTAAAAAACTCAGCAGCCTCACTAGAAGCTGATGCTGCATCACTGACCACCAAGTTCAATGAATGAGAACTGCATGGGACAAAAAAAGCTTGAGGGTTTAATTCTTGGATCCGTGTCTGCACTCCTCTGTTCTTTCCTCTCATGTTGGCACCATTATCATAGCCCTGACCTCTCATGTCAGCTATCACAATTCCCATATCTTCCAGCTTTTTAAGAAGCACATTTGTCATACCAGCTCCTGTAGTATTATCAATGTCAATAAATTCTAGAAAATGCCCTCTGACAGTCACCATTGCAGGGACATTTTCACTAGGTTCTATTGTTGTTACAAAATGCACCATTAAAGTCATTTGTTCCATATGGTTGATGTCAAGTGTGCAGTCCAGAATAATATCTTGCTGACTTCAGATCTGCCACAATCTTCTGTTTCACTTTTGTTGCCAGTAACTGTATTTTGAATTGTTTTTCCAAGGTAGTGGTGTGTGTACATTTCTTGGGTGGTGACTCTTAGATGCTCCTGGAGTACAGCATCAAACTCAGCCATCAGCTCCACAATTTTAAAGAAGTTTCCATTGTTTGGCACATACAGCTGATCTGAAGTGCCACGCAGTGCTAGGTTTTGGGTAGCAAGCATTCTCACAATGGCAATGAGCCTTTTCAGAACATTTTGCCAGTAAAGAGACTCTGATGCAATCTTCTCTTGATGCTGATAATCTATGGTGGCCTTTAACCTTAGTCTCATCTCAAGCTGTTTCCATCTATGGAATGCGCTCTGATGATTTGCTGCCTTCTCATGGCATGCCAATTTCTAGCCAGATTTTTTCAGTCCTTTGTTCCTGTAGAACCCAATGTGGCTGGAACATTAGACTGGAAGAGTTTGCAACAAAAACAATATGCAGTATTCTGGGTTTTTGAGTACATAAGCCATGGCCTCTCCACTTCGTCACCATTGGGGATTTAACGCCAGTAATGTGTTGGATGGAAACTTCTATTTTCATTGTCTTTGGGGAACATGAAGTTTTTCACTTGCTGTGGCCCTTGCAGTACAAGGAAGTCCCTCAGGTTACTGCTCAAGTGGGTCCAGTCCTGGATCATCTAGACTTAAGGAACTAAACTCAGCAGCAGCTGTTTCTTGTGCCTCCACCACACTCTTCTCTGATCTACACTTTTCTTCAGGAATGTGCATGGTTACATCCATTTGAGATGGAGATATGGATGCTGCAGTAGCTGCCAGGTCACTCTGACTAACTGGAAGATCAGGCATCTCCTCACCACTCACATTCTCACTGGGGCCGGAAGGCTCACCGTGAACATTTGTGTCTACGTATCTCAGGAGAGCTCCTTCCTGCTTAGATAGAAAAGCTTCCTTTGCTTGCTTGCTTTTTCTGAATGTTGCCCCAGAGGGGCATTTTCTTCTTTCACTCATGACTGCTGTTCTGTGCCAGCTATAATGGCTCTCAACACTCAATTGAAGGGGACAAATAAGCAGGCTGGTAGCAGGGCCTGAGTGAGGGAAGATATCAGGGTCTTAAGGGGCTAACTGGCTCCTACTACTTCAGCTGACTGCCTGTTCTCCTCAAGTGAGTTCAGGGAAGCAGCAGGAAACAGGAAGCTCCCTGAGAAGCTGGTGTTAATCAGTCCAGGCCCCTGGGGGTGCAAGAGAGGTACATAAGAGGCTCCTCCTCTCTCTCCCTGCAGCTCCTGCTGCTTTCTGTTATTCCCTCTCACCTTTTCTCCTGCCTGCCTGTTATGTCTCGTGCCCTCCTTCCTCCAGCACAGCACTTCACCATCTCTGTGCATCTGGAGCAGAGAGAATACATATGCACCAGCAGCAGACACAATTTTCTACACTCTGGGTCCTAGTGGCGCCCCCCCTCCCACACACACACACACACACACACAGTCTGGCACCTGAGGCGGCTGTCTCAGTTAGCCTCGTGGTAAGACCAGACCTGAATGCTGGTAGGAGGCACAGTGCTGCTGATGGAGGTGCCATACTGTGGATGCAATATATAAATAAGATCTTGATTGATTCCTGTGGTCACTAAAGACACCACATAGCCTTTTGCAAGAGGAGTTGTGCTAGCACCAGGATCCTGACTAAATTCAGGTATATACAATCCAACAACCAAAATAAATAAATAAATGGCTTTTGTATGTTACCATTCCTGATGTCTGATTTGTGTCTATTTATTCTTTTACATAGAGACTGTCCGGTTTGGCCAATACTGTTAAACAGTAGCTGTGTTTCGCTCCAGAAGGAGCTACACTTCAGTTATGAATAGAACGATTCTCGGTGTAATCGGTTACATTTGTAAAAGGTGTTGGGCATTCTTCAAGATGCAAGGTACAATATAAAGTTAATCTCAGAAGCATAGCCAGTTGTTTATTAATCTGATTTCATTTTGTTTAGGTACATGGATAGTCTTAGTCAATATTGCAGTCTCTGGGCTTTTCATTGTACATCTAGTAATTAAGGAATTTATAAAATATGTATATTTAGCTGTGGGAATATGCTAGTCTCCTCAGAAATATCTGCTAGGAATCTAGAGGAAAGCATAAGAGGCATTAACAGTACTTACCAACTGGAAAAGAGACTCATGCAGCAACCAGTTGCAAAATGGCCACTATAGGATTAGTGCTGCTTGGTTCTGCCAACTTTAGGGAGCCAGTCGCCAGAGAAGCATGATGGGGGGAAAAGTTCCTATAAGAGAACAGCCTGCACAAGTGAGAGTTGACAGAGTTTAACAATAAACAATCCTAGTCTGTTCCATATCTTGCCATGAGAGATTTTCCATGCCCTTTGTCACCCTACTAGGAAACCCCTCTAGTTCTACCGTGAGATGGGGTGCCAAGTTCTGCCCATAGTGTACTATAGTACATACTTCCACAATGTCACAGTGTCTCTAGGCTGTGTAAAATGCCAGTTGATTCTATACTGCTTATCTTGTTTATTTTAATATTTAATTAATTTAAAATCTTTGTTTTGTAAGTTTACCAATTTATTCCATAATATTGTAGAACATGGAAAAGACCAGGGCACAACCATAGCATGCCGGGGATCTGGCTGCAACCATTGGATGTCCCTACCGCCACCATTGCACAAATTGCAGTGGCTTGTATAGGACAATGTTTTTTGTCCCGATGAGGAAGGTCTGTGTCTGTTAAGAATAAGGAGTGTGTATATTATTGTGCAGCCCCTATGTCTAAAACAAGCAATGTATTATGTCATATTTGGGTCTATATAAATACTGCATATAAAATATCCATGAAAATAGGAACTTAATTGGCTTATGCTGTGTGCCAGAATATTAAAGTCAGAAAACACAGCTAAGCTCTTCACAGTTTCTCTTGCAAATATCTTAAACATCTTGCATAAATGGTTTTGCTTCCCTTGGGATGAGTAAAGGAGCCCAGCTCTAGGGAATAATAGCTGAACTACCTCAGCTACACAGAAAATCCATTTGATCTTCGAGAGCTGATAGAAAAGGTCAGCCATGAAAGCAAAAGGAGTGAAAATTAATTAGGGCAAAACAAAGCTTGTTTTTAACAGACACACAGAGATCCTCATCAGTGAGTGAAGGAATCCCTGTTAAACAGGTGCAGACTAGTGTCCTACATGCATGGGGTTCTGCAGTCTGTGTCAGACTCTGAGGCAGGAGCTCCTGATTTCTACGGTCTGGCTGCTCTCTGGTTGCAGATTCCACAGTAATATGGAGAAAACAAAATCAATATGTTTTTATTGAATTCAGAATGAAAGGAAACAAAATAATAGTTATATTATATACAGTATATATGTTTATTGTGGTAGTTTTTGGAAGTTCATAGGAAATCAGGACTTTTGCCAACTGTTTTTCAGATGGATGGAAGGTGGGTTTAAACTGGTCTGTCAGCTGACAGCTGGGGAGATAAATTCAGAGCTTTGGTCACAGTGAGAGAGGGTTAGAGGTTTTAAACCCTGTTAGAGTTTTAATCACTGCATTCAGGTTTGGAAGAGGAAAGGCAGCAGGGAGGAGGGTTAGGGGCTATGGTCAATGGGTGACACTATTTCTCTATGGCACATGCCAGACCAAACCTCTGCTCCTGCTCAGAACTGGGTGACTGCTGCTTATATCTGCCAGCTGATACCATAATGTGGCCTCCAACCAGGAGGGCAAGGCAGTTCAGAGGAAGAGGTGCACCCAGCAGCAGGTACAAGGTGAGCCCAGGCTTTTTGAAACTCTTTTATTCTGACACTGTGTTAAGAGCTCATGTAACTAAAGAGCTGCACAGAGGAAACCATTTGCAGTGCACAACCATAAGAAGTTTTACTGGTCTTACCAAAACCAGGAACTTTGCTACATATTCTTCAGGGCCATCTATTGGCATTTCATCTATTAACTATTTCCATGTATTCAAACATCTCTCATAACAGTAGTTACTAGAGAAATATGCAGTCAGGGTGGAGAAGACCACACCGTGAAGTGGATTGAACATAGCTGCTGCGTTCTAAGGAACTTGGCTATGTATGAAGTTTTGGGAAAATTGATTTCAGTCTTGGTTCAACCTACAGCAGGACTGAAGTTTTTATTGACCCAGTCTGTGTTCAAAGGCATCACTGTATTTTCAAACAGGTCACTCCCTCAATCAGTTATTCATATTTAGCCCCGCCTTTGAATATTTATGCCTGAGAAAACAGAAGCACAGGACTTTCAAAACCTCACGAGACAAGAAAAGCAAATTTCTTACTCCCATTTTTATGATGATCTTCCTTTGTCTTGTTATGCCATAATAAGAATGCATTGTCTGAGGCCATAAACAATGTTTGCAGTTATCAAATAGCTTTGGGCATGTAAGCACTTGTGAAAGCCACTTATTGCCTCATATACTCCTCCTCCATCAACATAATGTCCCCTAATCAGTCTCTATAGAAAGGAAATAAATGGCTGATAACGCTCAAAGGGTTGAAATAACTTTTAATTGAACATCTGTGCATTATGATCCATTTTACTTCAATACTTTAAATATCAGCAATATTTTGACCGACGGCCTATTCTATTTTTGCTTTTAAACATTTGAGCTGTATTAACAGGGCACCTAGAACTCACTTTCAAACCATACTTATCCCTTGGTTTGGAGAACAGACTCTAGCACAATTTACCTATTACTATGCCACTCAGATGCTCTGTCATTTAACAAATGAAGATAAATGCTATAAGCCAAATTCTTAGATTCATAGATTTTAAGGCCTGAAGGGACCATTAGATCATCTAGTCTGACCGTCTGTATAGCACAGACCATAGCATTTCATCCAGTTACCCCTGCATTAAGCCCAATAACTTGCATTTGAATGAAGCATTCCTTCCAGAAAGCCATCCAGGCTTGATTTGAAGAAATAAAGAAATTGAGACTTTACCATTTCCCTTGGTAATTTCTTTCAATGGTTAACAACCCTCACAGTTAAAAATTTGCACCTTTTTTCCAGTCTGAATTCATCTAACATTAACTACTAGCCATTGGTTCTTGTTGTACCTTTCTCTGCTAGACAAAAGAATGCTTTAGCACCTGGTATTTTTTTCCAGTGAAAGAATTTATACACCACAATCAAGTCACCTCTTGATCTTCTTCACCTCTTGATAAAGCCACTAGGCTAGACTAGGCCTTACTTGCCTACTGCCAGAAGGCTAGCATCCTGTTGCCTCTTCTTGATTTTTCAGTGAGCAGCCAACTGGTCCACTTCCCCACTGCCTGCTTTTTTCAGGGATGCTGCCCAATATACACTATCTTCCCCCTGCCCACAAAATCCTAGGAGATATCTTCTTGGGTAGATATTTCAAACTTCTTACTCCCTGCATATTTAATAATTGGACTTGAAAGCCTTCTCTAGATCTTGCTGCTACCACCTACCTGACCCTAAAACTCATTTTTGGAATTCATCATGGAATTAGAAAACCTTGAGATCACAGGCTCTGTCTATATTAGAGTGGGTGGTTCTGTCTTAACTCGAGTTAATTGATTGCAAGTTAATTAGAGCTACTTAACATGATTGTAAATACTAGTCAACTCTAGACATTCCATAAATGCTTGGGTAAACCATAAATGCTTGCATCCTGGAAAAAATGTTTGTGGAATGTTTAAATTAGCATTTACAAATGTGTTAGCTAACTCTAATTAATCTGCAAGCAATCAGTGAACTCAAATTACAACAGGAGAATAAATTCTAAACTAGACATATCCAGTCCTCATCAATTTTTGAATAAACCTGGAAGAGAATTTATTTTCCTCATTGACATCAAAAACCATATAAATTATATTATTTTCATTTAAAATATTGAAGGAAAAGAAGAACTTGGGGAAATTAAAGAGACAGGAAGTAGATATAAAAAAGATTTTAACACCTACTGTTTGAGAAGTACACAGGTATCCATGTAGCTATGAATTTCTGGTGATATCCAGGTACCAAATAAAATTACTAAAATTCTTGGCATCCTGATATTTCTAGAGAGGTTTATTACCTGTGATTTCTTAGAAGACAAATATCTATGGAAGGAAGAAATCTTGGGGTTAGTACTTGCTGCCTCATGGAGAGAAGACCTGTACTAAAAGGAGTCTCTCATAATGAGCTCTTAACGAGACAGGATATGAATTCCTCCTGATCTCTTCTGAGAGGAAGTTCTAAAACCATAGCATTGTATCCCCTGCACCCAAGAGTTTCATTCTGGATAATGTCAGCTACATCATCCCTGTTGAATGTAGTATGCTTGGAGTGGTGCAGAGGGCAATGTCCTAAGGTTGTTCAGTATGAAAGGACCAGGAACAGATTAGGGTCACATGGAATGGCGAGACCAGACGAGAATTATGCTAAGGATAGCTAGGTCAGTTTATCCCAGGAAAGAAGAAGCCATATTTGGAACAGCTCTAAAAGGATAAAGACCAGACAGGTGCTCACCTGCAAGGAACCAGAGAATTGGGATCAACCCCGGAATATGAAACTGGACTACAGCTGAAGCAATCCTGAATAAAGGGACACTCCAGGGTTCATCAGGAAGCAGAAGACAGACCAGACCAGGGATCTCCTGGGAGGAGCCACACAAAGATTGGGGTGTTAGTGACTTTAAAGGGAAAGTTATCAGGACCTCACAACATCAGAGATGACCAAATAAAGGCTCTGAAGGGATTAGTTGCTGGCAAACTGTTAATATTTAGAGTATGCTGTTCCTATGTTGTTTTAAAATATGTTGATCTGTTATTAACCATACAGAATGGTGTCAGGACTTCTTTGCTCTGTGTCAGAGGTAGGTAGGTACAATAGGCCACTAGTATAATATTGTCCTTCATATGCACTGTACTGCAATGTTAGCATATATACAGTATATACAGTGTACTGCAATATTACAGCCTTGATAGTATATGCTGAAAGTGAGAGCCCTAGGTACAGTGCACATCCAGAAGAGAAGCAACAGCTCAGCCTTTCAAAAAGTTTTACTGACAGGTTCCATCACAACCTCCATCTCCTACAGGTACACTAGGTATGTGACTGATCTGTTTTGTCTGTATTTGAACTAGATTATAAACTCCTTGAGAAGAGATTGAGGGTGACATTTTCAGAAGCATCTACATGACTTAGGAGCCTGTTATTTTCAGAAGTGATTTAGGCACTTAGGGGGGCCTAAGATCTTGCCCACAGAGGGAAATAGCCCAGAACAACTATTGTGGAATTCAGCACTAGCTCCTTGTAACAGGGTTGCACTCACCTCTCATGAGCACCTCCTGCCCAAGTGCATGTGCCCCCCCGGTTGTGGTTGGTCTTCAGTGACTCCGCCCTCCAGCCAAGTCATAAGCAATCTGTCTGTGAGATAAAAGGAACGCAAACCCTTCCGGGGTACAAATCCAACAGGGGCCTCTCTCAGTGCCTTCTGTAATGTCTCTCTTAGTTTGTCCTTGCTCTGCAACAGAGCAGTGCTCCAGGGCTCCTTCTCTGGAGGCGGTGTCTTCGCCCTCTTTAGCTGGGCCACTACAGTTCAGTTCCCCTTCAGGGGAACCTCAAAATCCAGGCTACTTTCCCAATAGCTGGCGGGGGGTGGGAGGGGGGAGAAGACCTGGGCCCACCCTCTAGTCTGGGTCCCAGCCCAGGGACCCTATAGATAGTGTCCCTCCACAATGTCCCTTTAAATAAAGTGCTGTGTTGCTGCTACAATTCCCTGGGCCACTTCTCCATGGCCCCAGCACATTCTTCACCCTTACCTCAGGGCCTTGTCCTTGTGGAGTCCCAGCAGCCAGCCTGGAGCACCATCCACTCTCCTCCAGCTCTAGCAAGGAACTGAACTCGCTCTGGCCCTGCAGCTCTTCTTAAACTGACCTGCTGGGCCCAGACTGGCTGTTTCCCACGTAGCCGCTTTAGGCAGCTTGGAGGACCTCTCTACTTCCCTTTTCTGGGCGGGATGTGGCAGGGCCACAAGGCCTCCAATAGGCCTCAGGGCCTAGCCCACTCCATCACACTCCCCTTGTGGACTCTCTTATTCCACATTAAGAATGCTGTTTCCAAATTTGATCTAATCCACTTTGAAAGTGAATTAAGCTAAATTTCACGACAGCACTCTTAGTGCAGAGTAAGTGTGTCCACATGGGAAATCAGTGAGCTATAGCAGACTTATTTTGTAACAGCTTTCCTATGTAGACAAGATCTTAGTCCCATTGATTTTCATTCCTCTAAGTGTCTAAATCACTTTTGAAAATAGGATTCAGTGTACTAAGTTACCTAGGTGCTTTTTGAAAACTTTACCTAGTCTCTTCTCATTTCTATGTGTTCTATTCAGTAACCAGTAGATGAAATATTACGAGAACAGGCTGGGTTCCAACCAGGTAGGCCATGTTGTGAATGGATAGTCACTGTTTGACCGATCTACAAAAAAAAAAAAAAAAAAACCTACTGCTGGACAAAAACTCATCTTAATCAACTTTATCAACTTTAAGAAAGCATACCATCCTGTCCACAGAGAGACCATGTAAAATATTGCTAGAAGCTTTGGGATACCAATAAACTGATCAACATAATAAGGAGTTTATATGATGGAAGTAGATGCACAGTAGGATCAAATACAGGCCTGGGTGAATGGTTCAATATTGTGACTGGAGTTGCACAAGGGTGTGTTATCACTAATCCTCTTTGCATCAGCCATAGACTAGGTGATGAAACAGGCAACGAAGGCATCCTGGGCAGTGTAAAATGGATCAGTGGAGAGGAGTTACATGACCTTGATTTTGCCAATGATCTTGCTTTACTAAGTACGACGTGGAATGGAATCAGGGATAGAACAGGAAGCAGCAAAAAATGGATCAAAAGTACTTCAGAAAAAAACAAGGTAATAAAGGTAGGAAACTAGACAACAGATGCAAAGGTATGTGGATGGAAAAGAAGTCAGACAGATAGAGTTCTGCTATCTGGAGCATGTGATGACATTTAAAGGTGGCTGAGATAAAGATATTCATATGAGATTAGGAAAAGCACTTTTGGAATGATGAACACCATCTGGTCCAACTGAGGTCTCCACTTCAAACTAAAGCTCAGATAATATCATGTGACGTACTGAGCATGTTACTGTGTGAAGCAGAGACTTGGCTGATGACAGTGGCTAACAAACAGAGACTGGAACCTACTCCTGGCTTAGGAGGATACTACACATTTCATGGAAAAAACAAAACAACAAATGCAGGAGTAAGGGAGCTGGCAGAGCAGGACATGTTAGAAAAATATCAAAGAAAGAAGGCTTAGGTGGTTGGGACATGTGCACCATATGGAAAATGCAAAACATGTTAAGCAAGCATTGAATTGGGTACCAGAGGGAGGAAAGAGAAAGCAAGGAAATCCAAGGAAGAACTGGCAGAAGACAGTGAGAGAGGATATTGAATGCACTGGCATTACCTGGGAAGAAGTACCACAACTAGTGAGTGACCATAGTAAATGGAAGAACTGGACTGCCCTACTTGTCAGTGGCGAAGGAGGAAGTAGGGTCTAACCTAAGCTTTCTCCTTTGTTTTAAAATTATCAAGAATCTTCCTGGTTTTGACAAATAAAATAATGAAGAGTGATTAATTATTTTTATTATTGTAATCCACTGGAGTCCCAACCAAGATTGGGTGATAGGCACTAGATATAAATAGTAAGAAACTCTCTGCCTCCGAAAGTTTACAACATAAATAGACAAGCCAGACAAAGTATTATCTCCATTTCACAGAGACCGACCTGAGGCACAGAGAGGTAAGAAACTTACCCAAGGAGACACAGGAAGATTGTAATAGAGTTAAAACTGAACACAGAACTGCCCATCTGCAATATATAATACTCAGACAAAACTTGTGTTAAGATGCAGTTACAGGTGATAGCACATGTCAGTAATTTAGGCATGTTACAATTATCCCCAAACCAAGAATTATAAACCCAGGAAGTTCTGAGTTAAGGTTATACTTAAAAGAAACTGGAACATGTTAAGGTATGGAAATACACAGTTCAGGGACACAACCAACCTTAATTTGTCCCGTAGTGACACCATGCAATGACCATATGATTATGCTTAAGTTATTTTAAGGTTTGTGGTCCCAAATTAGTTTAATCTGATTTTTAAAGACACATGAATGTTTCTGTTTCCTGCCACACACACTCATATTGTGTTCCTACATGGAAGACTAAACTGAAATTAAACTTTGAACTCTTAGCTACTTAACCAAAAACCATCTAACTGGCTTCTTCATAAAGCTCTGTGATACCTCAGTTTCTATCAGTGAGGACATTCCTTGGACTCAGATTTTTTGATAAATGAATTAAAAATAGCTCTCAAACCAGCTTGGTGTCATTTGCAAAGAATGGATTCATTCCTTCCCAACTGCTACAGATCTGGAAATTCTTGCATATGTTTTTATTGTCCCATCTGTTCCTCGTGGATTTCCAAAGTTTGGGGGTTTGTAGGTTATTTGGTTTTGTTTGGG
Organism: Trachemys scripta elegans; assembly: GCF_013100865.1. Taxonomy (NCBI): domain Eukaryota; kingdom Metazoa; phylum Chordata; order Testudines; family Emydidae; genus Trachemys; species Trachemys scripta. Next base: position 257,039,253 of record NC_048299.1, read on the forward strand.
CTTTTTTGCCCCTGAGCCACCCTCACCTTCTCTCACAAAATGTGCTCCTGAATGCAGCAACAATGCTGATTTTTGGCACCCTTAAGAACGATCATATCTCACCCACCACATCTCTGCATTTGCATCCTGCTTATTACAGTTCAAAGTGATTTTACGATCGGCCTTTTGACTTACGAGACTCTCAAGGCTTCTTATTCTTGATGACTTTGACATTCACACTGATTCTGCTGATCAGCCATTTAAGAGCCGTTTGATTCTCTTGGTAGGAGATACATTCTGAAAATCCTATCCGCTCACAGCACAAACATTCTGTTCACAGCACGTATTCAAAGGCCCCTCATCTCACTTGCATTTTTACTTTGTTTTGACATAGTCTGTTTAATTGTAAGTGTTATGGGGAAATGCTTTCTCTGATCAATACTTCACTTTTTTTTCTTTCCTGATTTCTCCATCCTCTTCTGGCATCTCCTTTGTTTAATGTTCATGTCTAGAAATGGGCCAGCCAGCTTAGGAAACATCTTCTAATATATGTGAATTAGAAAAAACAGGGGCATATTTTGACAACCATTATTTCTCTGACCTTGAGCTTTGAGTGCATTGATTGATTGTTCTTTCTGGTGTGCATAAAACACCATTTGGATGGTTTAAATAGTCTTATCACATACAAAGTTTATTGCCTTCAGCGGCTGTCATTATCCATATTGTTTCTGGGGTAGGGTCAAGGGGGTCTCCAAAAAAATCAGTACTAGGATTTACTGTGTTTTTCATTCCTTTGGCCAATATAACTTGTGCTCACAGTCATCACATACACAAACCAGACGTTGGGATAGTTCACTATGTGGCACAGGATTGATTTTTCTGATACCAATGTTGGGATATTAGCTAATTTTCTGAACCTCATTGCTAACAAGACAAAGCAGGCACTTGCCTGCTACATCACAGCTGAGGTCCCATCTCTCATCCTTGGCTGTTTCCTTTGATAATAGTCTCAGCCTTCTAGCTTCCACAGGTTCCAATCATGCAGGAATATTGCTGAATGTTCCTCAGGTTCTATCTATCTACCTCAGTTACTTAAATGACCCCCACCCCATTATCATTATAGTAGTAAGTATCCACCTAGTGCAACTTGATAGTAGCATTTCTGAGAAGAAGCCCAAGTCCTGGTGTGGTGCCTTATGGTCAAGAAGTGACCGGCCTTATGGTCAAGAGGTGAGCACGTAATCACAAATATCCTGGAGACAATTTGTAGAATTCTGAAAACGTCTAGTTTGGCTCCCATTACTGCTAGCACCTCACACTCTTTTTAATGTACTTCCCTTTGAAGTATGGAAGTACTATTATCCCCATTTTACAGATAAGGTATCAAGGCACAGAGACACTAAGCCCCAGATTTTTAAAGGTATTTAGGTGCTGTTCCATTCAGCGTTGCAAGGCCTTAGGCCCAGATATTTAAAGATATTTAGGCGTTACTGCATTCAGCAGTACACCTAACTGATTTAGCAACATAAGTTGCTGTGACGGGATGTATCAACCCTGCACGGGGCCAACGGGGGTGGACCAATCACTGTGGGCCCAGGAGGCCATGCCCCCTTCCCCTGCTGCATATACTCCAGGTGGAAGAGACAGATAAAAGGAGGCAGCCCAGCTCAGTTGAGGCGGAGGAAGCAGGACGTGTATTGCAGGCTCCTGCAGAAGTACCTGCGACACTCCAGGAGATGGAGCCGGTAGGCCCCAGACTACGCCATCAACAACTTGCTGACTGCAGAGACTGACGGGAAAGCCAAGCTGCCACCAGCTGAGAAGACGTCCAGGACGCAACTAGTGGTAGGAAGTGACCCAGGGGAGGTCATAGAAGCAGATACCCGAAACGCTGACAGGAAAATCTCTGGCTTCATAGGGCCCTGGGTTGGAACCTGGTGAGAGAGTGGGGCGGGGTTCCCCTACCACACCTCAAGTGCTACTGCCTGCCCTAGCCAGGAGACTTCAGGGCTCTAGACTGTTTGGTTTGCCTGCCCCTGGGCTACAGATTATTCATTTATGTGATCCCATGAGGGGATCGGAACCCACTTGGTCACAATCACCCACTTAACAGGGAGTCCTGACGACTGGGTGACAATGTGTACCAACCCCGTATGGGGACAATGGGGGTGGCCCAGCTCGACATGCAAGGCCTGTCACAATCATATTTTCAAACCTGCCACTGGGATTTTGGCTCCCAAGTGCCTAAGTCACTTTTGAAAATGAGACTTTTGCTCCTAAATCAGTTAGGTGTTCCAATGCTGAGCACAGCAATACCTAAATACCTTTAAAATCTGACTTCAAGTGATTTAGATGACTTAGTGACTTTCAAAGGTCAATGGGAGTAAAGCCCCTAAATACCTTTAGAAGCTTGGCTAATAGAGACTAAGTCTCATTACATGTCAATAAACTGGGATTTAGCCAACTAAATCACTTAGGCCTAACACTGCTTTAAAAATCTGAGCCTAAGTGACTTGCCCAAGGTCACACACAAATTCTGTGACAGAGCAGGATTTTGAACTGGATCTCCAAAGTCCTAGACTAGTGTCCTACCACTGGCGTATCCTTCTACTAAGATACATACAAGAAAATCACTTTTAAATAATGTTTATCCATCTAAACCTAACCTAAAAGAAATCTTTCCAACTCTTGCAGAGACAATGAGCACACTGGGTGTCTTTTTGGGCTTTGGGAGACTTTCCAGAGTCTCCTCTTTAGTCTCTTAAACAGATTAAGTTCAGCTCAGGCCTCCAGCTTGTGGACCAAATGCTGGGAGACGGAACATCTGCATCTGAACAGCCCTTTATCAACCTACTCAGATTATCCCTGTTTAACCCTACCAGTCCTTCCAGCAATTCAGTGAGTCAGATTAACTGGACACTTAGCTGGCATCTAGCTCTGAACTGAAAGTTGGAGTGCAATTAATTCCCAAACAATTGATGCATGGATTGTATATGTGTGTTGCTGTGGAGATGCTGCACAGACATTGCTTAAAGTTCTGCAGCACTTGGCAAGAACTTCCTTTTTTTTTCATCCATCCCAGAGACTTATAACAGGTAATATTACTAACCTTCAGTTTTATTACGTGAAGTCCCATTGAAATGCTCAGTGCAAGCATCCCATTTATTTCAATGCAACTCTGCAGAGTTAAAAGAGAGGGAGATAAAAAACACACTCCTGCTCACAGAAGAAAGTAGGATTCCCACACACGTTAGGGGTTTTTTCCTACCACAATGTAGTTTCATTTTGAATAGAACCATGTAATCGAAAGCATCACAGAACACTTAACTCGTTGATTACAATCAACTGTATCTGGGGCCTGATTCTGCGCCTTGTGTAGTCGCCTGAACCCATGTAAAGTGAATGTCAAACACTATTCATTTAATTTGGTAGTGTTTGATACCCCACTTCGCACAGGTACAAAGGACAGAACAAGGTGCAAAGCAGTAAAGCAGAGGGCTTTATCTTGAGTCCACTGAAGTCAATGGAAAGGCTCCAATAGACTTCAATTGGCTTTGGATCAGGCCCATACAGAAAAAGTAAACTTGCTTCTGCAACAGGGAACACTTAAAAGTTCCATTATTCATGGCCTTGATAGAGCCAGTCTAATTATTTGTTAAGAATAAATTATCTAATTAATTTATCCTTTTCTTCTGCTCAGAAATTGTTTATGAACCCATCCTGTTTTCCACCAATCTGTTGGTTACTGGGGATTATTTGCTGAAGAGTTTCCCATTTTCAAATGTGACTTAGGAGCCTTGTCACAGGTTGTGCTTGCCCTATAGTGGCCCCTCCTGACCAACTGTGGTATTGCAGACCCTTCCTGTTTCAGTTTTCCTTCTCTCTGGGCCCTTTAAGAACTCCACACCATCAAAAGGGTGTAAGACAAAATCCCCCTGCTGGGCTTCTACTTTATTACATACAAAGAAACAAAGTAAAGTCGCTCCCCTTGGTCTCAGGGGGTTGGCAGCCTTCCTCTTTGGGACCTATGCTCTCAGTCCTGGCCACTCTGGCTTATAGTCTCTCCTGGGACTCAGGGGTGGCACAGACCTCTTCCTTGGGCCTGAGAGTCTCAGTCCTGGCCTCTCTGGCCTGTATGCTTGATTGTACTTTGTAGCTTGCACTCTGAGGCGCCTATCCCCGCCTATTCATTGTATGGGGAGCTGGGCACCTAACTCAGGCTTTGCGGATCTCAGTGTTGTTCCTGTGATTTTTCTAGGCATCTAAAGTTAGGTGCCACAATGCTGAGCATTTCAATTCCTAAGTCCTTTTGTGCATCTAGGGTCTAGGTCACTTCTGAAAATGAGACTTAGACGTCTCAGTCACTTAGATGCTACTGAAAACTTTACCCATAATCTTACTTGTTTGGCCCTCGTAAGAACAGCCATACTGGGTCAGACCAAAGGTCCATCTAGTTCAGTATCCTGTCTTCTGACAGTGGCCAATGCCAGGTGTCCCAGAGGGAATGAACAGAACAGGCAATCATCAAGTGATCCATCCCCTGACACCCATTCCCAGCTTCTGGCAAACAAAGGCTAGGGACACCATCCCTGCCCAACAGATGAGAAAAAATTCCCTATTCAATAGATTACCAGATTCTTGTAAATAAATGCGGGCAGGGAATAGTTTCAGAAAGCTATTGTTTAGTCACCTGAAGGGGCCCTACCAACATGTTTGAATTGTAGGGAGTATTCACAGTGAATGAGTTTTAGAGAGTTGGCATATTAATCATTTATTGTGTTATTTGTGCATCATATTGTGCTGTGTTGTTATGATGTTATGTTTAATATTGCAGCTTAATGTGTGCTTCCCAGACTCTAGGGGTCCCATAAATGAGATTTAGGTTCTTCTAAAGCTCTCTGTGAGATAAGTTGCAGATAAAAAACCACTCCATATTGTTCTATGCAATCATATGCAAAATAACACCAGTTGAATGTGTATTATCTTGACTTCACAAAACCCCATGGGAATTAGTTCTGCAAGAATTCCATTCCATTTAATGGCACTTTAAACAGTAAAAGTAATCTGCATTAATACTGCAAAATAATGCATAGAAAGAAAAATGGATTTTCTGGTGCCATTTCAATGCATTTCTTCCCAAAAGAAAAAGAGGTTTTAAGCCAGAGCAAAAATTAACTTTCCCCCACCCAGTGTGAGATTTGGGAAGAGGCGTCGACATGACATACAGCCAGCAGGGCAGTGTTATAAGCCTGTAACTTATTATCGATGGGTCAGGTCCTTCTCTGGTGAAACATTAGAGGGGGTGGATCCTCCATCAGCCTATATAGTGCCAGAAGGCGTGCTCAGAACTTAGGTGCACCTCAACTAGTGCACAAAAGGAGGAGACCTAAATCCTGCCACCATTTCTCCTGGGAGTAAAATTTTGGTGCACATTAGCCATATGCTTTAAAAAATAGTTACATCACCGCATTGGCAGCAGGAAGTGCAAATACACAAATAAGGCAGCTGATGGTAAGTGGGAGAAAGAACAGGCCTGTAACTTGCTGAGACACATCTCTCTCCCTCTGCCTCCTCCTTTCATTAGGGTTATCATACATCTGGGTTTTCCCAGCCATTGCCTCTTTTTTGATCCTCTACCCTCTGTCTGGGCAGATTTTTCAGATAAGAGGCATGTCCGGGATTTTCGTGAAGCAGACGTTGCAGCTCAGAAAGAGCCTCAGTTGGTCCCTCCCCCGCATCCACAACTGATTTGTCCCTCCCCTTTGGCCGCAGCTGATTGGTCCTGCCCACCCAAGCCCCGGCTCCCAGCGTTGGGGAGGGGAAGAGACCCGCAGCCACAGAAAGATGCTGACTGATGGGCTGGCGCTGCTTCCCAGGCCTGCATCAGCCACTGTGCCACCATGACAGGGAGCAACACTGTCCCCCACCTCAAGAGTGAGGCCACAGGTACCCCCTCCAGGACCCCCAATACCCCTCCCAGTATATACACCCCTCTTGCACCACCCCAAATACCCCTCTCAGTACACATACCCCTCTAGTACCACCCCAAATGCCCTCTCCTAGTACACTGTACCCCTGCTCCCCCTCCCCATCCAGCAGTGTCCTCTTTTTGGGAACCTGAAGTATGGTAACCTTACCTTACATAAATTATAAGACCAGAAGGGCCCACTGTGATCATCTAATCAGTCCTGCTACATAACACAGGCCAAAGGACTTCCCTGAATTAATTCCTGTTTGAACTAGAGCATAGTGGTTAGGGAAAGGGCCAGTCTTGATTTAAATCTTTACATCATCCCTGCCTTTTAATTTTTGTCCATGACAAGGTCAAGCCCCAGAATATTAAGGAATTGAAATTGTGAGTGCTCAGCACCTCTCACCTTTTGTGGTAGGATACACCCCTGGAATATGTACAATACCTCATACTTACCAGACCTTGGATGCAACTGGTAATGTTGGAATCTACAAAATGCTAAATGAAAATCAGCTTCTATACTTAAAAAAATACCCATTAACTTTCCATATTGAGTCTGAAGTTTGGAGGGAGGCGGGAAAGTGTATGGAACTCTATAAAATATATGGGATTTGCAGCCCTATAAATCAGGAAGGGATTGAAGGATTATAATATTTTTCTTTAAAAACCTAAAATAAAATCCAGGCTTGCAGTTCTGATGCCAAGTTTCCATCCAACATGATCTCAAGAAATCAGGGTTGCAAAGTGCACGATGAACTGTAATTCGATGTAGCAAAACGATATTAAAAATATTATCAAAAATGGCTATTACATACAATAATATCCTTGAGCCTTTACTCAAGTAAACTGCTCACTGATTTACTATTGACTTCAAGGGGAGTTTTGCATAAATACAGGATTTTGCCCAATACTTTTAGTGACACAGAATTACAATGACACTGGCTGAGCTCTCATTGAAGTTTATGGAATGCAAAACTGTTACTCTATGAGTGAATTGGCAAAGGTTAAAATATCCTCGAACAGCTTTACTTTTCTCCCTTGTTTATTCTGCTTTTGGAGAGGATTATACTAAGGGATTGAACATTGGTCATACCCATTTCTAAACCAGTGGTTCTCAACCAGGGGTACACGTACCCTGGGGGTACAAAGAGGTCTTCCGGGGGGTACATCAACTCATCTAGATATTTGCCTAGTTTTACAACAGGCTACATAAAAAGCACTAGCAAAGTCAGTACAAACTAAAATTTCATATAGACACAATGACTTGTTTATTCTGCTCTATATACTATCCACGGAAATGTAAGTACAATATTTATATTCCAATTGATTTATTTTATAGTTACATGGAAAAAAATGAGAAAGAAAGCAATTTTTCAGTAACAGTGTGCTGTGATACTTTTTTTATGTCTGATTTTGTAAGCAGGTAGTTTTTAAGTGAGGTGAAACTTGTGGGTACACAGGACAAATCAGACTCCTGAAAAAGGTACAGTAGTCTGGAAAGGTTGAGAGCCACTGTTCTGAAGCACACATATTGTGCGCGTCCTTGCTGTCCTAGGATAACATAGCACCTTCCTCTGCTACCTTAGGCTAGGTCTACACTACCCGCCTGAATCGGCGGGTAGAAATCGACCTCTCGGGGATCGATTTATCGCGTCCCGTTGGGACGCGACAATCGATCCCCGAATTGACGCTCTTACTCCACCAGCGGAGGTGGGAGTAAGCGCAGTCGACAGAAAGCCGCAGAAGTCGATTTTGCCGCCGTCCTCACAGCGGGGTAAGTCGGCTGCAATACGTCGAATTCAGCTACGCTATTCACGTAGCTGAATTTGCGTATCTTAAATCGACTCCCCCCGTAGTGTAGATGTACCCTTACTTTCCTTGTTTAGACAGAAATAACATGCTCCTTTCTTTGTCAAATGCACTCCATGAACTAGATGGGATAACAATTGGACCCCAGAAGCTCTACACAAAAATGAATGCAACTGCATATCTAATTTTACATGCATTTATTCCAGATGCATGAGGAAATGGCCAGCAAGGCCTTGGATACTCAGTAGATATCCCCAACCTCAAAATCTCTACGCACTGGTATTTAACTTTGTTCCAACTAATCGCTGCAGAATTACAACAAAATCTTCCTGTGTTACACTTTTTGTGGCACTACACCTTTACTTAAGTGTCCCAGAAACCTAGGCCTTTAGCAAATTTCATGGCCTAAGTACAAAGAAGAGCATTTGCTTTTAAGGGCAAATTTAGTTTGCTATCATAAACTACTGGAAGAATTTGGAAGACAAGCTGTTTCGGACTGATTTGTCAACCACGCAAAGTTCAAAGCTATAGTTATCTCTTATATTAAAATGTTCTGTTGTTCCTTAAGGAAGAATTTTTCATTTCTGATAGGGCTCTTGTCAAATAAAAATTGCCTGAGAGAGGAAGCCTTTGAAAAATTATGTTTTATTCATTAATTATTTCTTCTTGTAACATCTCAAAAGAAAATCAAAGGGAGAAAGATCTATGTTGTGAAATTGTGACTGTTCATTTTAGCAACAGTAAGAATTTAGTAATTCTAGAAAGTACATTTTCTTTACTGCACCAAAATAATCTTTATGTTGGAAGAAACTGAATCAGTAGTAGTAGATAATGTCTAAAAATCATTTTCCCCCAAAAAAGAATTCTCTTTATTTATCTGGTTAAAGGATCATCTGTCCAGTAAAGCTTTCCCCAAGAATCACATTAAAGCTAGTTTAAAAATAATTTGCCATTTACATATGGTTTCACTAGACTGAAAATTAAGGAAAAAAAATCTCATGCAATGCCAGCAATAAACAATAGACAGAGTTACATATATTGCCTGGGTTTAGTTCACCATGGCTGCCCTATATAGCTGTGCCTCAGAAAGTGATATGTTTTCCATGGTGAAGGGTTAAAAGAGGATACCAAACTATCTTCTGGAAATCATTAAGTTACAAAGCCCCAAGAAGATAAAAGTTTCCATTTTCTAAAATGTAAATCTAAAACATATTCATTAGTATTGCAAAACAAACATGCAAATCTTCACCACTTGAAAAGCTCAGCTAAATATGTACAAGGGCAAAACCCAAAAATACATCTGGTACTCGGTTAGAAAACTTGCCTTTTTGGTTTTATCTAAAGAGCTTGTCTGTCTTCCATGGTTGGCTTCTTGGATTATTGCAATTCATAATAAGCCTTTTAGCTAAGGATGAAATAAACAAAGATAAAGTCTATGTCCCAATTTTAAATGGTCCAGATGGGATGATTTTTCCATATGTTTAGCACACCAAATGTTTATTAATCATTATGAGCGGAGCTTAGAAGATTATAACAGTTTATTGGACAGGGCAGGGGATAAAATTTACAGTTTGTATAATCACTGCCCACCTTTTTAATACTCCATTATTCTAGTGTTTCACTTTGTACTGAGGGTGTGTGTGTGTGTGTGTACAGTTGTTACAGGGCAGGGAATTTCAGCCAACTGATCAAGAGAAGGTTTTGTGCCCAAATTTGGATACAATATCAGTCATGAGGAATGTGTTACATCATAACAATGACAATGTGGGTAAAGCTGGCAGTACTTGACTCGTTCTCCTTTATAGTGATTTACTTAGTCTCTGGCAATCTGTTTCTCACTTGATGTTTGTTTCCCATAAACAGTTTAAACATGGGAGAGTATGGTGTCAAGATAACAGTCATATCATCAGTCATTGCAGAACATCTATGTGGGCTGCCAAGAAAACGAGACTCTTTTATCTCTGGCTTCTATAAGTGCTTATGTTTTGGTGATTGTTTCTCATCAACGTGCTTCATTGTTTTCTGAAACCTGACCATCAGCAGCTCTATTATGTTGTCATTTCAACTTAAGTGAATTGAAGGCTGTCGATGTAGCTGTGGGGAGAGGGGGGAAGAAGACAGGGAGGTAGTGGAACGGGCTAAGAGAAAAGGCAATAGGAAAACGGTACTTAGAAAGCAGCATAACAATAGAGAGCCTTGAAAATTAAACTGCAAGTGCACATTGAAGAATCTGTGAAAAGTGCTTTGCATCATGTTTCTTTCCTGTGACCTTTTGAATCAAAAGGTTTTCAGTATTAGTCAGATAAAATATGCGATTTTCCATTGCATTAAGTGTTCCTGACACTTAAAAAATATTTTACATTTGTAAAAAGCAGAAAAAAAATCACTAAAAAAAATTCCAGCCTGCATGTGTAAGCAGACAGCTAACAAATGAATCTGAGGCCAGGCCCAAGTGATTTTATTTTAATGGGATAACTCATAATTTTATTATAGATTATTTACATGAGCTTTGAGATATGTATCTGATCCAAACAGAAAAACTAGCTATAGATACCTATAGAAAATGTAGCAATATGTGGCTCCAGTTTTGAAGGAAAGCATCTTTACTCAGAAACATACTGTGAAAAAACAGAGGCCTGGTCTACATTAGAAAATTAAGTTGGCTTAACTATGTTGCTCAGGGGTGTGAAAAATCCACGCTCCCTGAGCGGCGTAGTTAAGATAACCTAACCACCAGTGTAGACAGCACTAGGCTGGTGGAAAAATTCTTCTGTTGACGTAGCTACTGCCTCTCAGGGAGGTGGATTACCTACGCCAAAAGGAGAACCGCCCCTATCCGCATTGGTACTTTCTATGCTGAAGCACTCAGTGGCGCAGTAGTGCCACTGTAGCATTTCAAGCGTAGGCAAGCCCACAGAGATGCATATTCAACCTTGAATGCACCGATAACCCTAGTCACTGGATAGTTATGGCTCTGTTCTAGATAAATAACCTGTACGAGTATATTTTCCAAAGCACCTCTGTGATTTTGGAACCTAAGTCCCATTTTCAAAAGTGACAAGCACTTAGGACCCTAAGTCCCAAAAATTTTCAATGAGATTTAGGCCTCTACATGTCACTTTTTAAAATAGGATTTTTTAAAAATTTTCCCTTCATGAATAACTTCTGTATTTCCTTTAAGCCTCTATAGAGCAGGATTGGAGTATGCCCTGCATGTCCTTTATGAGAAAGGAGGAGCCTATAGTCATGTGCTGGCCCCTGAAAGAGGGCTAATTGAGGAAGAACTTCAGCGTGCATCTTAATCTTGGCAAAGGGAAAAATAAAAAACCTTTTGCAGTCAGTGCAACTGATGCATGGAATCTGGACCCTGTATGTCATAGGAGGTGGACGCATTCTCAGAATAGCCTATACAAAAGAGTCTGCTAATGCTGCAGGAAACAGCAGCTGTCATTGCCCAAAAGAGAAGCTTTTGGCTTGGTTTCTGACTTGTTCCTATAGTCTCTGTATCTGGGGCTTGGAAATTTCTTGGCATCCTCTGTCCCTTCAAAGTCCAAGAAGAATAAGACCTAATTTCTTATTCCAAAAATATAGAACTACTGGAGCAAAAAGTCAAGAAAAATTACTATCCTCTCTGGCTCTGAAGGATGGAAAGTGGATCCTTCCAGTAAACAAAAGCATGGACCAGACATGACCAAGGACTTCCCTATGCTCTTATATAGTTACATACAAAACACTACATTAAAAGAACGATAAAGTTGCAAAGTCAAAGACTCAGAAGCACTCACACCGTCATTCATTCCCTGAGCTATATTCATCCTGTCGATGGAGATCATTAGGGAATTATTAGGAAAGGGATAGATAATAAAACAGAAAAAATCATATTGCTTCTATATAAATCCAAGGTATGCCCACAGCTTGAATACTGCATGCAGATCTGGTCACCCCATCTCAAAAAAGATATATTGGAAATGGAAAAGGTACAGAAAAGGGCAACAAAAATGATTAGGGGTATGGAACAGCTTCCATATGAGGAGAGATTAATAAGACTGGGACTTTTCAGCTTGGAAAAGAGACAAAGGTGAGATATGATTGAGGTCTATAAAATCATGACTGGTGTGGAGAAAGTAAATAAGGAAGCATTATTTACTCCTTCTCTTAACACAAGAACTAGGGATCACCAAATGAAATTAATAGGCAGCAGGTTTAAAACAAACAAAAGAAAGTATTTCCTCACATAACACACAGTCAGCCTGTGGAACTCTTTGCTAGAAGATGTTGTGAAGGCCAAGACTATAACAGGGTACAAAAAAGCACTAGATAAGTTAATGGAAGATAGGTCCATCAATGGCTATTAGCCAGAATGGACGGGATGCAAAACTATGCTCTGAAGTGTCCCTACCCTATTGTTTGCCAGATGCTGGGAATGGGTGACAGGGAATGGATCACTTGATGATTACCTGTTCTGTTCATTCCCTCTGAAACACCTGGCATTGGCCACTGTTGGAAGACAGGGTACTGGGCTACATGGACCTTTGGTCAGACCCAATATGGCCATTCTTATGTTCTATGTATGTTCTGTGCACCGAATGAGACTGGGGTCCAGTGTAGAATGGCATGTGATCATGTAATTAAAAACTACATCATAATGTACATGCAATGGGAGCCTAACTAAGGTTGCACAGATATCCTTGATTTTGACATTTCCTAACTTCTGAGTGCTTAACTTTGCAACTTTAACATTCTTTTAATGTAGGGACTTGGGGGAGGTTGTGTCATTTCCTAGGTTTTCAAAAAAGCAAACTGAAAAGAGAAATTCCATCATGTGGAACTATATTACCAGCCCCATGGATCATCATCAGGGTTGGAACCTTTAGATCCACTGCACAGACCTTTGCCACTTGAGCTAATAGAGGAATTATTGCAGAGGTGGGATGCCATCCTATGTGTGGGCCAGCCACTAGAGGGAAATGAGCCCCACATTTTGCCAGTGGGATTCACAGTGATTTGCTGAGAGCAGAGGAATGGCGAGACTCAGGAATCCCGGGCTGTATTCTAGGTTCTGAGAGTAGTGTATCTAGTGATTACAGACTCCTCTGCCACTACTTCCCCCACGCCTGCTTTGATGGGTTCATTTGAAGCTGAAAAAGTAGGCAAAACTCAGGATGTGAGCAAACTCCATCAGCTGAAACTGATGAACGGTTCGCATAATCCTCCCCAGATCCAGCATAGTTCAATGCCCTTGCCCACTTCCTGAAAGAATTCTTGCATTTGAAGGCATAGAAGGTGAAGGCAGAAGAATGGATTCATTTAGATGCATGTTACAAGAGGCTCAAACACTGGATGTGGCAGACTGGCCACCGAATAACATATGTGCACACAATTTTCATTAATAAAATCAAAATGTTACAAAGGCACAGAATCCCCAATCATTTGGGGTTTTTGTCATTTCTTCCTGTGAATCTCAGCAACAGCATGTCACAATTCTTCGTCAAGACCTCCTAATCATTCCCAGAGACTAAACATCTGAGCCTCAGGCAGCTCTTGGAGTGCCAGTATATACAGCGATCCACGAGGCCTCAGGAAAAGTCACCTCCCCCATACTCTCACCTGCAGGCCAACTGACAGTCAAATGTTTCTCTTTAGATATCTGTAGCAAGCAGGCGCATTCAGAGAGCAGTAGGCTCATTTTCCTCACCCAGCACTAACATGCTGCATCTCAAACTGAAATAGCAATTTCTAGCAAAAGACTGAGTGAAGAGAAAGCAGGGACTGACTGTTCAGGGCCCAGTCCTGCCTACTGTTTCACCGGCATCACAGTATTGCCAACCTCAAGTGTTCAAAAACCATGAGTCAGGGCCTCCAAAATCATGTGAGTGACTTAAAAATCATGAGATTTAAAACAAAACAAAACAAAACACACATTTGGAGTTCTTTTTATTTTGCTTTTGGTTTCTAATACTTTAGGTTTGTTACACTCTGGTCACATTTTCAAGCTTTTCTCCATAATCATGAGGGCCAGAAACTTACTTAAAAAAACAAATGAAAGCTGAGATTATCACCTTATGACAACATTCCAGAAGAGGAAGGTTGACCCAGCAGTTAGTGCACTCGCTTGGGACTTGGGCATCCTCGATTCAATTCTCTGCACTGTCACAGATTCCTATGTGATCCTGGGCAAGTCAGTTAGGCCTGGTCTATCCCTAAATCTAAGACTGACCTAGCTACATCACTCAAGGGGGAGAAAAAGTCACACCCCCGAGAGATGCAGTTAAGCCAACCTAACCCTGGTATAGACGCTGCTAGGTCGAAGGAAGAATTCATCCATCAACCTAGCTACTGCCTCTTGAGAGGGTGGATTTACTGGAAAACCCCTTCCATCAATGCAGAAAGGGTCTACACTGCAGCATTGGAGCTGTGTCACCTGTAGTGAAGACATACCATTAGTCTCTCAGTTCCCTGTCTGTAAAATGGAGATCAGAATGTCCCCACCTCAGAGGGTTATGAGGAGAAATACATTAAAGATTGTGAGGTACTCAGATACTATGTAAGTGGGGGCTCTATACATGACTTAGGGCTTGTTTACACTGGCAATTTACAGTGCTGCAACTTTCTCGCTCAGGGGTGTGAAAAAACACATCCCTGAGCACAGCAAGCTGCAGTGCTGTAAAGCGCCAGTGTAAACAGTGCACCGGCGCTGGGAGCTACGCCTCTCGTGGAGGTGGTTTTTTTAGAGTGCTGGGAGCGCTCTCTCCCAGCACTCTGCCGCGACTACACAAGCCACGTTAAAGCCGCAGCAACGCTTGAGCGTTGCCACTGTAGACTAGCCCTTAGATATATCAGAGCTAGGATTTTGAGAACAGCATGAAATGCTGTGAAACACAGTAAAACCGAGAGCTGGCAACACTAGATTAACTTTCTTGGAATGTAATTGAGAGCAGAATTGGAGCCTCAGAGTCAAATTCTGCACTGACAAACTCTCTGCAGCCCCCATATTTGGCCTTTAGTTAGCACTTACATAGCACGCTACAACGCACTGTAAAAACTTTAATTAATCACTTAGGGGTAGGGACCAGCATTACCATGTATTTATACAGCACCTAACACAAGGGGGCCCGGTGCAGCTGGCCTCCAAGCACCACCATGATATAAACATTAAATAGTAATTAATCTTTCCAGAAGGCTGCAGGCCACAGGAAGAGAGACAAAAATGCTCCACTTACATTTCCACTTCATTCTGTATTTTGAAAGCTTCTCACAGATAATGAGACACGACTTTTTCAGAGAAGCATAAATACCTCAACTCAGGCTAAATAGACTCTTCTTTTCTTGCATGCTTTGGGCTGATAGCTTCTATCAAACATTAACACACATGCCCATGCTAACTATGATTTTGCATAGCCAAATCATACAGCATTTCTGCCACAAATTCAGAACGGGTACAAAAAATGTGTCATTAAAATGGAAGAATGACTAATACAGGGCTGTATGTAATTTATGTGCAATAGCATGCAACAGAACATGACCGTGGCTGCTTTCCTAAGCCAAATGTTCGAACGGTCAGGTCATTCAGGCTAGGACATGATAAAGTTGTAATCCAGGAGAGGGAAGCCCACATTCATAGCTTGATCTCCTGATGAATGATACAACGAAGACTTGACATTGAAAAGGTAACTAAAATATTTGAATTTAAGGAGCTGGTATTGTGTGGGGCATTGCTTGATTGTTCTCCTAAATGCCCTTTTTAAATATTCAAAAAAAAATTAAAAAAAAATACAACCTTTTATTTTAGATCAAATTTGGAAATTAACAGCTCTGATCTCCTCTTCCTCATGTGAGTTTTCTAGTGACATTTGACACAGATCTCTTCACAGCCACACCGCAAGTGCTAACGTTCCCTGGCACTATAACTGACTAAACAGACAACAGTAAACAGATTTTAAGTCAAAGGGACTGTTATGGTCACTTAGTCTGACCACCTTCATAAGACAGGCTGTTATACCCAATGATACCTGCAGCAAGCCCAGAACTTCTGGTTGGACTAGCCCACCCTTTTTAGAAAGACATCCAGTCTTGATTTAGAGAATCTATCACATCCTTCAGTAACTGTTCCAGCAATTAATCAATGGAGTTGGAGAGAAGTAAGCATTACTCGCTTCGCTTCCAGTGGCCTGAAGAAAAGGGTCAAAATGGGGGGAGTGGCCTGGAGATAAATACAATATCATTATAAATTGGTGCAACAACCCCAGGACACATACAGATTGCAACACAACATCAGGGCATTCTGAATTTCTTTTTTTGTAGCTCTCTGTGGCTCATATCAAACAACAAAGTGATTCTTTGGTGAAAGGCTAGGTACTACTATTCTGTAGGACTGTTATCATCCAAACAAAAACATCCACGTTGGAAACACACCTGAAATTAGATGAATCTGAGGGTCCTCAACCCATTAAAAAGCAGCTTGTTCCATTCCCAGCAATGGGGAATGGCCAGAGAAAACTGCAATCCACCTCACCATCTGAAACATTCAAAAGATCACACAGGTTCCTTCCCTGCTTAGATCACTCTGAATCACACATTGGCATTTTCATTTTGATCTGCAGATAATCTTTAGGACATGTGTCTCATATGCCAACTGATGGGCTCTGTCTACACTAGACTTCTGCCCTAAAATGTCCCACCATTGCTAGCACCAGTGATCTGCAGATAGTCTTTAGAGCATATGTTTCATATTGCAAAATCATCTATAATATAGGGATAACACTCACCTATGTCACAGGGATATTATGAGGCTTAATTGATTGCTAATATTTATCAAGCACTCTGTAATACATGCATGGAAAGTGCTACGGAAGTGCAAAGTATTATCAGCTAATGGACGGCATTTGCTGGCATATATGTTCTGTTAGTTTTGTACAAATCATTGTAACAGCTCACACCACGCATGGGAAACAGGCATTTTAAACATTATACTGATATGAAGAATTTAAGATTTATTTCCATGACTTATCTATATTATTTTAATTGTCAGCAGTAATTAGGCATTATACAATAGACGTTGATAGAAGAATACAGCTCAGGATGTTAAAGATGAACTGAAATATTTTATATGTTAAAAAAGTAAACACAAAAGACTGTTTGGAATCCCAGGTCATTAGCAGAATATATGTGTAGTCTTTTTAAAGTTACAAGTACATCCATAATTGCTAAATCCTGATTTCAGCTTTCTGTGTTTTTTTGGCTACAGTTCTGTCAGCACTGGGAGATGTTGGGTAGTCAGAATGTAACCCTTCTGCCATGTGGAGCCGGCAGCACCAGGACTGTGTTCAATAGTTAGGGGTTCCTTTTCAACACTACAGCACAGAACCAGCTCGAGCCCCCACCCAGTAACATGGGGAAATTACACACCACCCCTGGGCACCTACTTCCCCACTCGCAAGCAGAGTCTGAGTGTAGAGAAGCAACTTTTAATGAAAGGAGGGAAGACACCCAACATTAATTAGGGAAAATGCCACAAGCAGGGTTCATAAACCTAAAACTGTGAGCAGGACATCCACCCCAGAGTGCGTGGAGCAGAGTCTTCTACCTCATGTTCCTGAGTTCTATTACCAAAAGTTCCTCTTCTGTGCCCCTCTCTCTCTGCTCTCTCTCCATACCCTACTGACAGTGGTTGTCCTTGGTCAGTAAGGACCCAGGGTTCAGAGGTGCATCTGTGTAAGTTCACCTCCCATACAGAGAAGAAGATACCTTGCTTGCTCCACCATCTTAGCACTTGCTCTGGCTGGCCACTGCGCCAGCCGCTGCTCCTCGCCGCCTGGCCGCCCCGCCAGTCGCTGTTCCTCACTGCCTCCCACCAGCTGACTGCTCTCCACCTTCACTGGCCATTCATCAGTCACTTTCTGCTGACCTCTGTCCGTCAGTCTCTTAGTGATTTTTAGCTCTCAGCAGGCTGGGCAGAAACACTGCCTCACCACCAGTGATTTCAGCTCTCATTTTTGAGTACTTAATATAACAAAAGGCTCCTAATGAAGCCTATTTAGCTCTATCTTTGAACAGTGGAAAGGAACAGTTTAAACCAGACAGGGGACCCTTAGGGAGAGTCCATACCTCCTGGCTAGGACACCTATCCCCACCCCTCTTACTTTCACAGGCATCTGGCATTCGAGCCCCTGGCTTAACAAAGTCCTTTCAGCTGACAATGACCCCCTCATTTGGGACAGGTTAAGCACAGCTCTGCTCCCCTTTATTCATACAATAAAGACAACAACATTGATAAAAGCATTTCACTCCCCTGCATTCAGTACTAAAGTGATTTGTAATCCAACACCAGCCAAAGTTGATTACTTTGAGCAACACCGCTCTATCTGCTGGATATCTAAGCGGAGTAGGTGTGTTCAGATTCTGCGTACAAGAATATTTTAAAATCAGACCATTTCTTTAGGTATCTAAATATAGACTTTTAGGAGCCTAACTTTAGTGACATATTTTTGAAAATTTTGGCCTAAGTTCCAAACAAAATTATCATAATTACAGAACAAAGGCCATATTAATCCATTTCCATTCCTTCCTACCTTTATGCTCTCTCCTTCCCCTGAGGCAACCAAGGAATTTTTTTTTTACTCTTCATTTATTTTCTACACTCTTCTCTCTTGTTTTGTTGTTGTTGGGGCTGTGGGAAAGCTAAGAAGTAGACCACAAAGTTTGAGAAACACTAACATAAACAATATTCGGTACTCTTCAATCTAGTGCCAGTCTCATGATGCTTTGTATGTATTCCTCTGGATTTCCTCTATATGCTTATCTTGACTGTCCTCTATTTCTGCTGGCAAAATCTCTTTTGGTGTGAGCCTGATAGAGCTGGGTTTCAAATTGCTATCTGGGGTTACTGTCAGCTGGAGCACTTAGAGAACAAATACCCTATCAAAATCATGAGATGTGTGGCCAGTGTAAGATGCTGCTTTCCATTCAGAGATGGAAGTGTCTCCTGCTTCACTATCAGTCAGCTAATGCTACATGAGATATTACATGGCTGCTATGGCCTCCTCTTCCTGTAATCCACAGTCAGACTAACAAGAATGCTTCCTAATGCAAGGAAGATTCTTCTCCAGCTGATGTGTCTTAAAAAGGCAGCAGCTCCAGACAAGATATTCCTAGCTAAGGGCTTCATTCCAGAGCTCAGAGAAGATATAAAGAGGGGCCATGTGGTTCTTCAGAGAACTGCAGAGCGTGGGACCAGACAGCTCTTTTACCTCAGTTCCCCACTTCTCTCCTTGAGCATCTCTGCCACTTCCCCTTCCCACCAAGGAAGTGGAAGTCTTGGGGGTTTATTCCAAGGCAGGTTGATGTTTCTCCTAGACAAGGTAGGCCCGTCAAGGTGCCAGCATCTGCAGTCTTCCAGAATTTACAAGGGCCAGATGTCCAGGAACAATTTCTGCTTAATACTCAGTGAAAGAGTGAAGAAGGATTTTAATGCACAGTAAAGCATTCACTGAATTCCTTTTAGGCATATGGTGCATTTTAATGAATTAAATATTGGATTACCTCATATCAACAAAGGTTAACATGATCAAGAATCGAGGCCTGTGAGCTTTCTCCTCATGCACGGAAATTGCCTTTGGGAAGCTGGCAATGTCTGGCATTTCCTGACTGTGTACATTTTATGGAGTATATTATTCACAAACATAAAATGAACATTTAAAAAAAACTGTAAAATTGATTCTGAACCACTGTGGTCATTAAAGATCCCATGGCACTTTACACTTATTATGGGTGTTAGCCATGGTCTCTTGGCCAAAATCAATTTGGCAATTACATGCTGCTTGCCTAAATTCCCTGGCCATTTCGGTTACGTGCAGTATTCTTCGCTTCCTCTCCAGACTATTAACTTGTAACGGTGTGTGCTGCTTAACAGTTACTGCTCTGTTTCATCTTTTAGGTGCCTGCAAGTGAGCATCAGTGACCTAGCTAGCAAAGGGTGCTTATTTAATCTATGGCTACATTGCAATCCAAGGGGCTAACAAATTTATTAGAGCATAAGCTTTCGTGGACTACAGCCCACTTCTTCGGATGCATATAGAATGGAACATATATTGAGGAGATATATATACACACATACAGAGAGCATAAACAGGTGGGAGTTGTCTTACCAACTCTGAGAGGCCAATTAAGTAAGAGAAAAAAAACTTTTGAAGTGATAATCAAGATAGCCCAGTACAGACAGTTTGATAAGAAGTGTGAGAATACTTACAAGGGGAGATAGATTCAATGTTTGTAATGGCTCAGCCATTCCCAGTCCTTATTCAATCCTGAGTTGATTGTGTCTAGTTTGCATATCAATTCCAGCTCAGCAGTCTCTCGTTGGAGTCTGTTTTTGAAGTTTTTCTGTTGTAATATAGCCACCCGCAGGTCTGTCACTGAATGACCAGACAGGTTAAAGTGTTCTCCCACTGGTTTTTGAGTATTTTGATTCCTGATGTCAGATTTGTGTCCATTAATTCTTTTGCGTAGAGACTGTCCGGTTTGGCCAATGTACATGGCAGAGGGGCATTGCTGGCACATGATGGCATATATCACATTGGTAGATGTGCAGGTGAACGAGCCCCTGATGGTATGGCTGATGTGATTAGGTCCTATGATGATGTCACTTGAATAGATATGTGGACAGAGTTGGCATCGGGGTTTGTTACAAGGATAGGTTCCTGGGTTAGTGGTTTTGTTCAGTGATGTGTGGTTGCTGGTGAGTATTTGCTTTAGGTTGGGGGGTTGTCTGTAAGCGAGGACAGGTCTGTCTCCCAAGATCTGTGAGAGT
>NC_048299.1:257060134-257095710 GCF_013100865.1 Trachemys scripta elegans
AAGAAGAACAGGAGTACTTGTGGCACCTTAGAGACTAACAAATTTATTAGAGCATAAGCTTTCGTGGACTACAGCCCACTTCTCGGAAGAAGTGGGCTGTAGTCCACGAAAGCTTATGCTCTAATAAATTTGTTAGTCTCTAAGGTGCCACAAGTACTCCTGTTCTTCTTTTTGCGGATACAGACTAACACGGCTGTTACTCTGAAAATTGCAATCCAAGATGTGATTGCAGCTTGGGTAGACATACCCGTGCTAGCTTTACCATCCTAGCATTGCTAAAAATAGCAGTTTAGAAGCAGGAGCACAGACTTCAACACTGACTTCACAAACCCACCAGGGACCTGGGGACCCACCTGCATTGCTTACACCTGTATTACCACATCTATGCGGCTATTTTTAGCCATTCTAGCACTGGTAAAGCCAGCCTGGGTACACCTATCTGAGCTACAGTCACACCTTGGATTTCAGTAGTTATACCTTCTGCCATATAGGTTAAGGGACTACTTTAAATGCTTGCTTAAATAACACATTTCAGAAATAAAAGCAAAGGGAATGCAGAAATCACCAAAATAAGGGTCCAGCAGATAAACACATGAAAGGTTACAAGGTGGTTTTGTGTCCATGACCCAGTTACAAATCGGTTTCAATTTGTCACCTAGATTGTCCATAACTATAGTATATTTTTAGGGCGTGTTATTAGGTCCAATCCAATACCTGTTGTTTTCTGTGGGAGTTGTAGTGGGCCTTTATCAGGATGATATAGTTGCATAATTTCTCTCTCACCCTCATTATGGCTGCTGTCACATTTCAGGGGGATTGCATGTTATCTTGAGGTACATGCTTTTAAAGAAAGAGTTTATTGTGCACTTGGGTAGAGTTTGGTAGTGAAACACAGAAGCCATACATCAATGGCTAGCTGCTTTTACACAGAACTTTTTCATAGTTACAGCTGTAGGTTATTATTATTTAAAATAATGACTAACATTTGTATAGCAACTTTTATCCAAGAATCCCAAATAACTCAATAAACCTTACATACCAATTGCAAACTCTGGGCCAAATTCTGTCCTCATTTACACATGAGCAACCCCAAGGACTTCATTGAGTTGACAATATATCCATACATATGTATGCCCACAAACACAGGCAGAAAAAGATCACTTTACCCATTGTCTCCAGTTTCTATCCTAAAACCTGGAAGACTTTAAACAACATCCAGCAATACTACAAAACAGTTCAAGATTACAGCTTGTTGAAAAATTTTCGACATGACAATTTTCCATTGGAAAATGCAGTTTCATAAAAATCTAAATGTTTCACAGGAATCTGTCAAGTCTGATTACATTTTAGACAGAAAAAGTATTGAAATTAATCATTTTAATGTCTCATTTGATTTAGAAACTAAACCTTTTTACCTTATCAAAACTAAATGTTTCAACATTAGCGAAACAAAATCATTCAATGGTTCTGAATCTTTTTTTTTAATTTCTCTTCCACATGAAATTGTGACTTTTCTTTCTGGTTCATCAAAAAGCTGAAAAAATTATGAGCCAAATCAGCTGGGAGGAAGAATTTCTTCAGAAAAGTGTAAATGAAAACTGGGAATCATTTAAGAACACCTTAATAGCTACCCAAAAAGCCACAATCCCACAATTGAGGAAGAAGACTGTGCTGGTTAAAAAACCAACAACCTTGTTTAGCAGGGAAGTGAAGACAGCTATTAAAAATAAACATATTCTATAATGGAATAAAGGAGGAGTTGATGTTAACGAATATAAATCAGAAGTTAGGAATTGATACAGGAAACAAAAGGACAGAAAGAGACAATCAATGGCCAGCAAAGTTAAGGACAATAAGACAATGGTTTTAAAATATATTAGGGAGGGAAATCCTGACAATGGTATTAGTCCAATACTAGATGGAAATGGGAGAATTATCAATAACAATTCAGAAAAAGCAGACATGTTCAATAAAGATTTCTGTTTTGTATTTGGGAAAAAAACAGATGATGAAGTCTCATGATATGGTGATGATAACACTTTCCATTCTACTAGTATGTCTAGAGAATGTTAAATCGAAACTATTAAAGTTAGTCATTTTTAAATCAGCAGGTCCAGATAATTTGCATTCAAGAGTTTTAAAAGAGCTGGCTGAGGAGCTTGCTGGACCGTTAATGTTGCTTTTCAATAAGACTTGGTGCACTTGGGAAGTTCTAGACGACTGTAAGAAAGGTAACATTGTACGAATTTTTTATAAAGAGTAAATGGGATGACCTAGGTAATTATAGGCCTGTCAGTGTGACATCGATCTTGGACAAAATAACGGAGCAGCTGATAGAGGGCTCGATTAAGAATTAAAGCAGGATAATGTAATTAATGCAAATCAACATGGGGTTTATGGAAATTAGATCCTATCAAACTAACTTGATATCTTTTTTTTATGAGATTACAAGTTAGGCTGATAAATATAATAGTATTGATGTTATATACTTAGACTTCTGTAAGGTGTTTGACTTGGTATCACATGACATTTTGATTTAAAAAACTAGCACAATACAAAATTAACATACATTAAACAGATTAAAAACTGGCTAATTGATAGGTCTCAAAATGTAAACAAGGAATTGTCACTGAGCTAGTGTGTTTTCAGTGGAGTCCTGCAGGGATCAGTTCTTGGCCCTATGCTATTTAACATTTTTATCAATGAGCTTGAAGGAAACATAAAATCATGACTGATAAAGTTTGCAGATGAGACAAAAATTTGGGGATTTGTAAATAATGAAGAGGAGAAGTAATTGATTCTAAGAGATCTGAATTGCTTGGTAAAGTAGGTGTATGCTTACAAAATGTGTTTTAATATGGCCAAATGTAAACGTATATATCTAGGAAAAAAAGAACGAAGGCCATACCTACAGAATGGAGGGCTCTATCTCGGGAAGCAGTGACTCTGAAAAAGATTGGGGGTCATAGTGGATTATCAGTTGAACATGAGCTCCCAATGTGAGTCTGTGGCCAAAAGAGCTAATATGATCCTGGGATGCATAAACAGGGAATCTTGAGTAGGAGAAGAGAGGTTACTTTACCTCTACATTTGGCACTGGTGCAACTGCTGTTGAAATACTGTGTCCGGTTCTGGTGCCCACAATTCAAGAAGGATATTGATTAATTGGAGAAAGTTCATGGAAAAGCCAGGAGAATGATTAAAGAATTAGAAAAACATGCCTTATAGTGATAGATTCAAAGGAGCTCACTCCATTTAGCTTAACAAAGAGAAGGTTAAGGGCTGATTTAATCACAATCTATAAGTAGCTACATGGGGAACAAATGGGGCTCTTCAGTCTAGCAGAGAAATGTATAACACAATCTAACGGCTGGAAGCTGAAGCTAGACAAATTCAGATGGGAAATAAGGTGTATATTTTTAAGAGTGAGGGCAATTAACTATTGGAATAATTTACCAAGGGCCATGGTGGATTCTCCATCATAGACAATTTTTAAATCAAGATGGGATGTTTTTCTAAAAAATCTGCTCTAGGAATTATTTTGGGACGTTCTGTAGCCTGTATTGTATAGGAGGTCAGATGAGATGATCACAATGGTCCCTTCTGGCCTTGGAAGCTATGAATCTATGATCTGAAACAAAACCAAATTTTGAAATGTCAGCATTTCCCACGAGATTAAAACTACATTTCCCAACCAGCTCTGTTCAGGATAGGTCATGGGGGAAAAAAAGATCCAAGTTATATTTGGTTCAGGATCTGAGAAAGGGGTACAGAGGAGACATACCACCACCATTGAGCTTCCCCAATCCAGGGAGTACCAGGAGCTGGTTTGCCTCAGCACAAGTTAGAGCAGTCTCAGGGCTGTTCTAACTTCTACTGGCCGATAACCCACTACAGCCAATAGGCATCCAGGGATCATCAGAGCACAAGGCTCTTCAGCCAAACCCAATCCAGCTCTGACATTTTTCATGTTTTAAAGCAAGCTTTCCAGCCCCTTTGCACTGCCAGATTGCCACAAATGGGCCAGAGTGGGGAACCAACAGTATCCAAATTAAACTACCATACAGGGGAATTTTAGGTAGCAGAATAATTACAACTTAAGCAAGAAACTGAAGCTAACAATCCTACTTGTCACAGCAGTACAGTGTGAGAGGGAGCCCAAGCTGGTGGGTCAGGGGGCTCAGTACCCCAGTGGCACCCCGTCACACCCAGTTCAAATCCCTTCTCCCCTCGGGGGTATATGAACCTTTCTTCTACCATTCCCCCCGCAAGCTATGTTGTGTGAGCTTGTCTATGGGGGCCCAATCTGAGAGGCAAGCTCTGAGCATGCTTACTTGATTGGGCCATGCAGGCGTTTTAGGTGTTGGAGGAATGCCTATCTTCCCCCAGTTTGTGCATCGCTCTGGGGCTTAGGCATTCAGACACCTACGGGGAAGCAGAAGCACACATGCACTGAGGCAGAAACATAGGCCCATGCTGCCAACATTTAGGGGCCTCCTGGGTTCCTGGCAACTGACCAACGGTTTTATGAACCCCATAGGGGCCTGATTCTGGCAATTACGCACTTAAATCTTTTTATGAATCTAATCCAGAGCATCTCCTAATGTTGCGATGGACCATTGGCTCTATGCTGACTCAGAGGGAAGAGAGCGATTTCTTGAATATCTCACACCATCTCCTGCAGTGCGCCTTTTTGGAGGTCTCCTGTCCAGTTACCGAACAGGCCTGCCTCTGCTTAGCAAACGTAAAGGAAAAGGTCATTGCTTAAGGCAACATGGCAGTAGGTAAACATGGCCCCTTTCAAGATTCCAGACAGCTACAGCCACTAAAACAAACATAGCAAAGCAAATCCTGGGGAGAAAAAGTGCAAAGTGTTTAATCTGAAACAACGATAAGAGCATTTGGATTCTAAAACCACGGTCACATTTTGCAATATCTATTAAAATGAACAGGGCTAAATTATTTATTTTTGAAATTAAAAACACCCTAGTGCATTATTAATCTCATTCTGTGACTTGAGAGGAGATGTGCGGGTCCAGCACAGCTTGCAGTAATACCCAGAACATTTTGATTTGCAGATTTAAAGAATTTCAGATGTCTTAGAGATACGCGAGGCTCCGTGGTGGTGTGTAACATAATTTCTCACACAGTCTAGCCCTTGAAACAACTGTTCTCTTAGAGGAGGTAAAGCGGTAATGCGAAACATGTTGTTTCCTATTGTGAAGTTTTAAAGAAATGCTTTAACCACAAAATACTTAGATTTTTCCCCTCATTAATATTCTAGTTAAATATATGCCAGTGACAGGCAACGCTGGGACATCTAAAAAAACCCAACTGACATATTAAAAACAAGGGCTCTTGCTTATTCTTCCACACCAGTTTTACACCAGTATTACTCCACGGATTTCAGTGGAGTTACTCCAATGGTGCACGTGAAAAAAGAATCGGGCTCAAAGCAATTGTGTTGACAGTGCAAAAAATCTTTCTAAAATCTCCACAGAGAAACATAAATAGCAAAGCTTTTCATTTAAAACATATCTGTTTTGATAAAATACAAAAGAATATGTTTAACAAGCTGCTCTAACATTTTAGATCAGCACAAAAGCTCAGATCACATTTGAGAGAGGCATAGTGAAATATTTTTAATGAAACTTGCACTCAATTCCTCCCTCTGAGAAAACCCAATTTACCAGACTAATACATCAACAGAAAAGGAAAATGAGACATGAAAACAAATGCTGGTTAGACGACGATGGGAACTGTTCATTAGCCTAGAGGAAAGGAAAGACTTGGAATTTCAGACAGAATTTAACTTTTCTACCTGCATGTGCAATCCTCAGGGTTTCTGTAGCTGTAAACTCAACAGACACAAGAGCAGGTTTGGGAAGGGTGGGGATCGTGTGTGTTTCTTCAGGGAATAGCCACTGAGCCAGTGGGGCCTGTGCCGAGGAGCCCCAACCACTTGGGGAGAGCCCCGGAAAACTGGGCACCCTGGTGCCTTGATCCCACTCCCCAGCAGAGGGGACGAGGGAAGAGTGAGACGAGGAAAGCCCCCACGCTCCGACCCCAATCCCCAGCAGAAGCGCCGGGCGGTGAGGGAAGCCCCATGGCCCATGCCCTGGCTGTGGCCCAGCGCCTGGAGGAGATCAGGGCTGGGGGAGCTCTCACTCTGTGCTGCGGCCCCAGGGCCGGGGTGGGGGGAACAAAACTTCTCTGGTCTTGGGGCCGCAATGTGGGGGCAGAAAGAACCAAAGGGAGGCGGGCTGGGGCTGCAGGCAGAAAGGGCGAGCGGGGGTGGGACTGCAGGCCCCCCACTTGCTCTGGCCCACTGCCCTACCAAACCTTAATCCACCTCTGCTTCAGGGAGAGCTCCTGTGTGCTCAGCAGTTCTGAAAATCAAGGCACTCATTTGGGAGCCTAACTATAGATTTAGGAGCCCAAGTGCTGCCATCCTTTTTTTAAACACTTGCCCCAAAATAATCCAAGTAAAAATGTATTTAATCTTATAGGGTCTCAGTGTCCTATTCTGTTCCAGTTACATAAACCAAAAGCAAAGCACTGCTCCTGCTTATGGCTAGATCATGAGCCGTCCTGGCGCAGGGAAGGAGTGCCAAAGCAGCAGCGTCCCCTCAAACTGGGCACTCAGAAGAGCAGTCTCTGGGAGTGGGGCTGGCACATCAGGGGAGCTCTATGTGGTGCTATGGGTTTGGCTACTGCTGGTGTGAGTCCCAGCTTGAGGAGTCACATCCATGCTAGTTCTCATCAACCTAATAGCCACATGAGTGGGGAGCTGTCCCAGTTTCGGTGGAGGTTGGGATGGGAAGGCAAAGTGGTACAGTAGATACCCACAGATACTGGGTATGTACTCAGGGTGGCTAGCATAGGTGCACCCGGGGGGGGGAATGGTGGGTGCTGAGCACCCACTGGCAGCCCCCCATCAGCTTTTCCCACCACCACCACCCCCAGCGCCTCCCGCTCGCCGGTGAGCCCTGTGGATCAGCGCCTCTCTCTCCCGCCCCATGCACCCCTGGCTGGGACGCTCATGCTCAGCTTGAAGCATAGACACGCCCTATGATGGATGTTGCATAGCGCTCGCACATACCCTGTGCTCTTTGAGCTGCCCCAGGGACAGCGTGTGAGGAAGGACTGATTTGTGGTTGAGCTGTGACTGGGAATCAGTCTGGAGCTGGGTTTAAATTCTGGGCCTCTGAATATTTCCTGTGTGACCTTGAGCAAGTCTCTTAAACTCATAGACTCATAGACTCATAGACTTTAAGGTCAGAAGGGACCATTATGATCATCTGGTCTGACCCCCTGCATGCTGCAGGCCATAAAACCGTCCCTACCCCTTCCCTGGACTCTGCTGTTGAAGTCCCTAATCCTGTTTTAGGTAACTTCAATCGGCAGAAATCCTCCTGCTAGAGATCCCTGCCCCATGCTGCAGAGGAAGGCGAAAAACCTCCAGAGGCTCAGCCAATCTGCCCTAGAGGAAAATTCCTTCCCGACCCCAAATATGGCGATCAGTAAGACCCCGAGCATATAGGCAAGAGTCTCCAACCTGACCCCTGTCAGCCATTATACAATTTACCTACCATTGCTTGGTTTTCCTTGACTACTATGTTTTACCAGTTCCCCAGCTATACAGTGGGGATAATAACCTCTGCTTCCCACTGCCTTCTTTATCTCTTTTGCCTGTTTAGATTATAAACGCTCTGGAGTAGGGATTATTTCCTGCTGTGTGTCTGTGCAGTGCTTAGCGCAACCAGGCCCCACCTTGCAGCACTACTGTAATACAAATAATTAATAATGAGAATATGCCTCCTGGGAAGGAACTTTCCTGTGGCGTGTGGCTGTGCACTGCCCCCTACAGGGTTTTCTGCATGTTGCACAGTGTAGTCAATGTTTACTGTTTAAAACATATTTTCTAAGCAATTTTTATGTTTGTAGTGTTTAACCTTTGGCTAATACTTTCTGCGGGTTGCTTTTTTGGGGGGTGGGGGAGGAAATCTTTCAGCACGCGGGAAACTGTACCTACTAAGGAATTCGGCGAACTGGTTAGCTGGAGTCACAAGCTTGGAGAACAGGGATACTAGCAGCTTGAGTGCTGGGCAAACAGAGTCTCTTTCTTTCTTTCTTTCGATTTTCTCCAGCATCTATCCAGAGAAAGTTCTATGTAGCTGACCGTGCTGCTTGAGCATCTATCTCTGAAAGCTTCCTGATACTAAATACATATTTTTTAAATGATAGCACAGCTCATTTAACTATTGGACTGTCTCATAATAAAAGCAATAAACTCATTGAGGCTGTCAGCCCTCAATCCACCAACCCACCTCTGCCACAGATGCCCAGGCAAAAGGTTGGGCTTCAATCCTATTATAACACTCACTGAGCTGTGGATATCTCCATACACATCCCTCTCCAGTGGGTGATCTGCAGAGGATGGGAGTCCACTATAGCTACCAACTCTGGGAGTAACTGTTTTTAATTTAATTTAATAATGGAGATATCCTATCTCCTAGAACTGGAAGGGACTTGAAAGGTCATCAAGTCCAGCCCCCTGCCTTCACTAGCAGGACCAAGTACTGATTTTGCCCCAGATCCCTAAGTGGCCCCCTCAAGGATTGGACTCAGAACCCTGGGTTTAGCAGGCCAATGCTCAAACCACTGAGCTATCCCTCCCCTGCTGCTTTATCTCATTGGGTATAGGCTTGTGCTGTTGTCACTGGTAGGCTCTGTTTCAATCCCCTACAACAGCTCATGCTGGAGTTCATTACAATACTCCACTGCTAAGACCTTCCCTTCCCAGCCATGCACTGCCCTCTAGTCAGATACCCAGCTGGTTATTTCCTTACCCTCTCAACATGTTTGTGATGTGGTGAGCTTTTACAGCAGAAACACAACGGATGGAATTTGGGTCCTAGAAAGTAAGTAAAGGGAGAAATTATTCTGAAATATTAGTTTTGTTTGAAATATTTCCTTACATCTTTCCAGGTGATGATGATGAAATGCTAAGGGAAATTAGAGAGGCTATCAAAATTAAGAACCCAATAATAGTGGGGGATTTCAATTACTCCCATATTGACTGGGAACATTTCACTTCAGGACGAAATGCAGAGATAAAATTTCTCGATACTTTAAATGACTGCTGGAGCAGCTGGTACGGGAACCCACAAGGGGAGAGGCAACTCTAGATTTAGTCCTGAGTGGAGCACAGGAGCTGGTCCAAGAGGTAACTATAACAGGACCGCTTGGAAATAGTGACCATAATACAATAGCATTCAACATCCCTGTGGTGGGAAGAACATCTCAACAGCCCAACACTGTGGCATTTAATTTCAAAAGGGGGAACTATGCAAAAATGAGGGGGTTAGTTAAACAGAAGTTAAAAAGTACAGTGACTAAAGTGAAATCCCTGCAAGCTGCATGGACACTTTTTAAAGACACCAGAATAGAGGCCCAACTTCAATGTATACCCCAAATTAAGAAACACAGTAAAAGAACTAAAAAAGAGCCACCATGGCTTAACAACCATGTAAAAGAAGCAGTGAGAGATAAAAAGACTTCCTTTAAAAAGTGGAAGTCAAATCCTAGTGAGGCAAATAGAAAGGAACATAAGCACTGCCAAATTAAGTGCAAGAATGTAATAAGAAAAGCCAAAGAGGAGTTTGAAGAATGGCTAGCCAAAAACTCCAAAGGTAATAACAAAATGTTTTTCGTATATCAGAAGCAGGAAGCCTGCTAAACAACCAGTGGGGCCCCTTGATGATCAAGATACAAAAGGAGCGCTTAAAGACAATAAAGTCATTGCGGAGAAGCTAAATGGATTCTTTGCTTCAGTCTTCACGGCTGAGGATGTTAGGGAGATTCCCAAACCTGAGCCGGCTTTTGTAGGAGACAAATCTGAGGAACTGTCACAGATTGAAGTGTTACTAGAGGAGGTTTTGGAATTAATTGATAAACTTAACATTAACAACTCACCAGGATCAGATGGCATTCACCTAAGAGTTCTGAAAGAACTCAAATGTGAAGTTGCGGAACTATTAACTAAGGTTTGTAACCTGTCCTTTAAATCGGCTTCTATACCCAACGACTGGAAGTTAGCTAATGTAACGCCAATATTTAAAAAGGACTCTAGAGGTGATCCCGGCAATTAGAGACCGGTAAGTCTAACATCAGTACCGGGCAAATTAGTCAAAACAATAGATAAGAATAAAATTGTCAGACACATAGAAAAACAAACTGTTGAGCAATAGTCAACATGGTTTCTATAAAGGGAAATCGTGTCTTACTAATCTATTAGAGTTCTTTGAAGGGGTCAACAAACATGTGGACAAGGGGGATCCAGTGGACATAGTGTACTTAGATTTCCAGAAAGCCTTTGACAAGGTCCCTCACCAAAGGCTCTTACAAATTAAGTTGTCATGGGATAAAAGGGAAGGTCCTTTCATGGATTGAGAACTGGTTAAAAGACCGGGAACAAAGGGTAGGAATTAATGGTAAATTCTCAGAATGGAGAGGAGTAACTAGTGGTGTTCCCCAAGGGTCAGTCCTCGGACCAATCCTATTCAACTTATTTATAAATGATCTGGAGAAAGGGGTAAACAGTGAGGGTGGCAAAGTTTGCAGATGATACTAACCTGCTCAAGATAGTTAAGACCAAAGCAGACTGTGATGAACTTCAAAAAGATCTCACAAAACTAAGTGATTGGGCAACAAAATGGCAAATGAAATGTAATGTGGATAAATGTAAAGTAATGCACACTGGAAAAAATAACCCCAACTATACATACAATATGATGGGGGCTAATTTAGCTACAACAAGTCAGGAAAAAGATCTTGGAGTCATCGTGGGTAGTTCTCTGAAGATGTCCGCGCAGTGTGCAGAGGCAGTCAAAAAAGCAAACAGATGTTAGGAATCATTAAAAAGGGGATAGAGAATAAGACTGAGAATATATTATTGCCCTTATATAAATCGATGGTACGCTCACATCTCGAATACTGCGTACAGATGTGGTCTCCTCATCTAAGAAAAGATATACTGCCACTAGAAAAGGTTCAGAAAAGGGCAACTAAAATGATTAGGGGTTTGGAACGGGTCCCATATGAGGGGAGATTAAAGAGGCTAGGACTCTTCAGCTTGGAAAAGAGGAGACTAAGGGGGGATATGATAGAGGTATATAAAATCATGAGTGATGTGGAGAAAGTGGATAAGGAAAAATTATTTACTTATTCCCATAATACAAGCACTAGGGGTCACCAAATGAAATTAATAGGCAGCAGGTTTAAAGCAAATACAAGGAAGTTCTTCCTCACACAGCACACAGTCAACTTGTGGAACTCCTTACCTGAGGAGGTTGTGAAGGCTAGGACTATAACAGCATTTAAGAGAGAACTGGATAAATTCATGGTGGTTAAGTCCATTAATGGCTATTAGCCAGGATGGGTAAGGAATGGTGTCCCTAGCCTCTGTTTGTCAGAGGATGGAGATGGATGGCAGGAGAGAGATCACTTGATCATTGCCTGTTGGTCCACTGCCTCTGGGGCACCTGGTATTGGCCACTGTCAGTAGACAGGATACTGGGCTAGATGGACCTTTGATCTGACCCGGTGCGGCTGTTCTTATGTTCAGGTATTCTGCTCCTGATTTAGGAGCTTAAACATTTTTGTGTGTTTGTTCATTTAAAAGTTATTCATTCGCCTTTCAGGAATAGATGTAATTATTCTAGGGAATGGTTCTGATTGATCTCTATGGGCTTCGGATCACAGCCTTTGGCTTCTCTCTTCTCAGTCAGTCCTTTCTTCTCTCTCATCTAAACTTTGAATCCCTTCTCTCCTTCGTCGTTTCATCTTCCCACTCATGCTCACTGCCCCATACACACAAATTGCCTCCATCAGCCAATGTCCATTCAGTGTTCTCCACATACACACACACACAAACACCCACCCTCACAGTCAAGCCCACTCTCAGTGCCCTCCATACACATTCCTAGAGTGACCCTATATCTCCTATTAATTATTCAATAAGCATTTACCGTACCACTTTGCCTTCCCATCCCAACCTCCACTGAAACTGGGGCCAGGATACAGCCAGGTTTCTAGGGACAGAAAGCTACAGTAGAGAGTCTTCACTCAAATGCCACCATAATCTAAGTGTCTGAATAGAATTAGTGGGAGGGTTGGGATAACTGGTTTGGAAACATAAGAATTCCCCACACATTTCATCCATTTATGGATTTAAAACCACACTGATCGATTTTTGAAGGATCCCAGATGTTTGGGTCACTTGTTTGCATTGTTCTTTGTTTTCACCCACCTTTGAATTTCCAGGTTCTGGATGAACCAGCAGCAGAGTTGCTGAAATACCATGAAAAAGGCCTTGATTTTTCCAGAGTAATCTGAAGTACCAGCTTCTCAAGCAGGTGCTTGGGGCGGCTGCTTGGGAGAAGGGAGGCAGGTCCAGGAATTCAGTGGCAATTCGGCGGACGGTCCCTCACTCCAACTCAGAGTGAAGGACCTCCCGCCGAATTGCCGCCGCAGATCTCGATTGCGATTGCGGCCGCGGCTTTTTTTTTTTTTTTTTTGGTTTTGGCTGCTTGGGGCGGCCAAAACCCTGGAGCAGGTGGTACCAGCAAATTCACATGGCCTGACTTTGCAAAATGTGCATTCTTGCTTGCACTGGTGCAACCCAGAGAAACCCCTTTGACTTGAATGGAGTTACTCTGCCTTTGCATCAGTATAGGTCAGAGCTGAATTTGGCCAGTAGGTTCAGAGGGATAAGCTTGCCATAAGCATTCAGACTTTCATGTGCTTCTCCAAATTGAACCCAAATTCCAGATCTTTGGAAGTTCACAAATTGGTACTTCTAGTTTGAATATCACTGTTGCACATACATCTCAGCAACCTGATTCTGCTCTGACTTACCCTAGTACGTTTCAGCAACAGCTCTGCTGAAAAGGATGGATTTACCCCAGTGTCAAGAGAGCAGAATCAAACCCTCCTTTGCGTAAAGTGAGGAAGCAAATGAACTAGTGTTTCAGCTAATCCCCTCCACACAGACAGTACCTCTTGCTCAAGCAGCAGGATCAGCTATATTTTTGATTGCAAATAAATATCTGACTTTGCCTTAAACTCATTTATGCTGACTGTTCCCAATAGCCATCTGCAGCACAATGCAATGTGAAATTGTCCATAGGAATCGAAAATCTCAACTCTTCGTCTTGTCAGACTCAGAAAGCACCATAGGACCTTCACTCAGTGGAAAATGACACCTGTAATGTACAATAAAATGAAGTATTGCTATAGAGCAAAAAGCCCCAGAATGCTCTTTTTAATGCGTCTACCCAGATGAAAATAAACAGGAATTATTTGGATGATTCAGCTCAAATGCTGCAGAGAACCTGGCGATTATTTACATTGTGAAGAAAAGCTTTCACTCGTACACTACCTTTCAGCCGTTTTCCTCATTCATCACATGCAATTGTCACAAGCTGCAATAGACCAATAATTATTCTGATCTTTAATACAAACTTTTAGCCCCCCTCTTTGCCTCCCCCCTCGGAGAAAAAAAATAAGTTATAGGTAGCAATTTTCCCTCATTGGCCAACCCATGGCTGTATGTGAAGAATGCTATGAATATCCAGCATGACGCAGCCTTTGATGGATGGAAATAAAAGATCATTCTCTGCAAGCTGGAATTGAAATGTTAGCCTTTGGGAGCAAAGGTTATTTTATCAGGAAATAAATCTGAGCCCTCTTTCATTACTGTTTTTTTCCGAGCGCATGTCGGTGATGACTAGGGTGTGTGTTCATACCACAGGAATCTAAAGAACCACCCAGTGTCTTCATCAGTCCTACAGGGCTCATGATTGAAGCAGCACTATCCTGGATTTTTTTTTTTTTAAATTTGGTCTCATTTTTGTTTGTTTGTTTGGATGTTCTCATTTTTAGGCTGGTGCTTACACTTCACTTTGTGAACTCAGAGCCAGGAATTTACTCCTAGCATTCCCTGCTGCCACAGAGCCAAGAGATGAGTCCCTAAATCTCCTTCTAGCCAGTCTCAAGGGACTAGGGTGCATGAAAGTGAGCAGTGTTTGGCAGGTAATGTCCTGTCAGCTTTATGGGAACATTAAAGAGCCCATAGCGCCATTCTTCAGCGAAAGGGTTTTTGCCCCAGTGCCTGACCAAACCTCTCTCCTTCCTCTCCACCTCCCAATGGGGTGTATAGAGTATTATGCATGGCTTGTCTGCCTGGTGGCAACCCACCACCTCAGAAGTGGCTGCATGTAAGTGAAGTTCTTTGTATTTAATTTGTAATTTTTCATATATAATTTAATTTAATAATTTAATATAATTTAGGATCCTTCAAAAGGAAAGGTATGGTAGCCTATTACTAGTTAGTATTACTAACGGACACAGCGGAGAGAATACAGGGGTGGAGGGAGAGAGAAGGAAAGTGACCTTGGAAGAATTGGAGGGAATATCTTTTTCTGTCTGGGTAGCAGCATTTCTATAGCCCGGGGTAAAGGGAGGGGGAGGAGTCTGGGTAGCAGCATTTCTATAGCCCGGGGTAAAGGGAGGGGGAGGAGAGCAATGGAAGAAATAAGTGGGGAGAAAAGAGGGGCCAGAGAAGAAAGAGAAGAGGTGAAAGAGACTTGAAAGTGAACAGTAGGGGTGGAATAGTCAGGGGCACATTAACAGGAAGGAACACACGCATAGAGGGAGGGCTGTGTGGACAAAAATACTGAAAACAAAGGGGGACAAAAGAGAGGACCAGGGAGGAAGCAGGATTTGGGGACACAAGGGAACGGGAAAGGAAATTCGCACGGTCAGTGGAGAGGTCTGAAAGGCAGCCAGGCCCATGCAGCTTCCACAGTGCTGTGGCCTGGAGCGTTGTCCTACCTCAAAACCTGAAATAAACTTGGACACCACACCTTCAAGAAGAGATACAGCTATTTATAAACATTCCAGCTTTCCCTTTGATGCTATTTCAAAACCCTAAGATATAATTTAGCTTTAAAAAAATGAGAGAGAGAGAGAAGTGAATAAAAAGAAGTTTAGAGACAGAAATAAAGTCCTACTATTAAACTTCACAGCTGAACCAGGTCTGCAGGTCTCCTTCAGTCACTACAAATAGGCAAATCAACAGGAGTTTGGTTTCTAAATACCTTTGAGGATCTGGGCCATTGTCAGTATGTTATTTTTGAATTGTATATTTTCATCATTAAGATTTGAAAGAACATTTTAAAATAAAAAACTTAAAATTTACCATGCATTAAAATTAATCCTTCCAATAGCCCTATGAGACAGGGAAGAATTATCACCATTTTACACATGGGGAAACTGAGGCACAGAAAGGTTAATTGACTTGCACATGGTTATCAAGGCAAATCAATGTCAGAGATAGGACAGAAACCCAAGAGTCCCTCACTCCTAATCCTGGCCCTAGATATCAATTCTGTCTAAAAGACTGAAAATAAAAAAAATCTACTTTACCTTGCACATCCTTAGATTAGTTTAGGAGGTTGCATTTCTGGAAGAACAGTATCTTGAAATCATCAAGCCCTCGGGAGGCTTTTCCCTTGTCTGTGTTGAATGTATTAATTTTATGTCTCTCTATATCCTGCTAGAGCTAAGGCTTTGTCAGTGCCTGCAAAGAATGTGGCATAGATAATCAGGTAATTACCATGGATAATCAGACCTTCATCTTAGGGGAGTTCCCCTGTCATTGCATAGAAATCATGCACTGGATGTGGAATGCCAATATCTGTACCAACCTTGTCTTCTGTGGATACAGTTTGTTGGGCTATGATTTGCCTTAGACTAGTAGGCCACTCAAACTAGCACCCAGGTGTGCATCTATTTCATCCCAAGCCTCTTGAGAACCTTGGTGGTGAACAAGGCTCCTTGATACCCTGTCAGCCACCACTGGAGGCGTCCCAAGTTACATTGTGCAACAGAGTTTAAATCTCATCAATTGCATGAGCAATCTCTGGAGTCCAAGGGGCACCTTGTCTGTATCTCTCTGTTTATTAATAGTTTGAATGTCACTAGCTTGCCGTTAGCAAGGCCCTGCAAATATCTTGTCAAACTTTCACATGCACGAGTGCTCAAACAGTCTCTCTCACTGTTTGATCAGACTTGGCTCAGCATCTAAAAACCATCTGAACCAATAGGAGCAGCACCCCACTGAGACCAGAGCGGCTTGGAAAGATCCCAGTATGGTAGCATGTGGATATGGTCCATAGATTTCTTCAGTCCTCAAAAGTGCACTCACATGTTTTATCTAGGGTGACCAGACAGCAAATGTGAAAAATCGGGACGGGGTGGGGGAGTAATGGGAGCCTATATAAGAAAAAGACACCAAAATCAGGACTGTCCCTATAAAATCGGGACATCTGGTCATCCTAGTTTTATCCCAGATCGGCTAAGAGCCTGCTTTAAGCATTTCACAATGAGCTTGGCCTTCTTGGGGCAGGCTAGAATTTGCTTCAATATTCATCATACTGAGGAAGTGCATCAGTTCTGATATGGTTTAGGAGGTGGTATTTTAACTATGGCTTTGACTTTTTCTGGCTCTGGCCACACTCTTTATCAGTCACACGTCCTAAGAACAGAGCTATGTGTGTCATATCAGACCTTTTTCTCTGTTTCATTATGGCCCTGTAGCCTAAATTATCTCCAGAACTTGTTTTATGCTTATATTTTTCTTTGGACTTCTCACAAACTCACTTTACTTTGGGAGATTTCTGGAGCACCTAGGATGCTGAAACTGGAGGCAATGAAAACATTCTCTTCCGAACAGTGATATAGGGTGGAGTGAAACATGCCAGAATCTACTAGCTGCATCCAAGTGAGTTATATTTGTACCAGGTCACTGGAAATGTATGATCTCAATTCCCCTTTTGCGCCAAGGCCCCTTTACACTGCTCAAATGATACAAAGGGGTTTTAAATGCAGCAGAACTCCTGCACAGGGAACTGTCTTGTTGCTGGTGGAATGGCTTTATACTGGCCCTCTCAGACTTTCCAGCACAGCACGTGTTCCAGGGGAGTGGGCTAGGTGTGGAGAGGGTGAAGCCAGAGTGCCACTGCACTAAGCTCAGCTGCCCACAACACCCCAAAGCCATGAGCAGCCCTGAGACTTCTAACTTACACCGAGAACTGGTATGGCCTCAGAGATGATCTCCTCCAGTCTATGCCTAATGCAGCCTGCAGCTTAACACTCACAATAGCCTCTATGCCTGATACGATGCAACATCTCCAAAGAAGACATGAGAGTCAATTGGGAGAAGATTAAAGATACTAAAATATACAATGAATAGATTTTTTTTTAAAATACCATTTTAAAAATGCCTAAAGAACTATTTTGCTCATCCTTAAATACATACTGTATTTTAGACCTGCTTAAATATATGTTTATACCTCAGATTGGATAAGTTCCAATGGAGTCATCCATGTAGTTCAGGTAAATGATAGGCAATTTATAACCAGATGTGATTTTATTTTTAAAAAACCCACCATTGCCAAAGGAAAAAGCAAGTCGCTTTCCAGAAGAAAACACAGATTTACTTAATATTGTGGCTGTGAAGCAAACTAAGAGAAGCCAGGAGAGTCAAAGTCAAAGGTATTTTTAATGCCTTTCCCCTGTCAGCTCTATGAGTTGAGAGCAGAGTGCCAGCTTTCACTTGGATTTCTTGTCCCGTGCTGGTTTATGAACCAATTTGAATGTTATGGAAACATAGGTGTTCTCCGTTCTTTCAAATCCCTTGTTACTTTTGCAATGCCCCCAGTAAGGGGCCCCCCCACTGGTATCCACTTTCTGATTCCTTTATCTTTCTTCTAGTTCATGTTTAAGAGAAGAAAAAAAAGAAGCAGCCTAACAAGTCCTGAGACCTACACATGCGTCAAATGGCCAGCTATGACCAAGCTGCAGTAAATTCCTCCTTCCTACTGTTTACCGCCCTCTCTGATTGCGTCACTTCTCGACTAAGGCCCTGAGAGCAAGCACGACTCCATAGCCCAGGGGTTAGTGCACACCCCTGAGACACCCACCTTCCAATCCCTGCTCTAATGAATATTTCAATAGTTAATCCAAAGTGGAACAACTTCCACAGGAGAGATTGAGAACAAACTGGCCCCAAATGTTCTATAGCCTTAGTGCACTCACCTGGGCAGTAGCAGACCTAAATTCAAATCCCTGCTCCCAATCAGATGGCAGAGGATTTAAACCTAGGTCTCCCATAGCCTCAGCAATGCCAAGAGACAGTTCATGGCTATAAATCCCAAGAGGAGCTAGGCACCTAACTCCCTTTGAAGAGTGAGGCTTAGGCCATACCCCTCTCCTCAGCATGTCCTATTGGCCAGCGTTGGTGGCTCCTGCTCAGCATGCTGGCTTTTGTGAATCCCTTTTTTAGCCACCTAACTCTCCCCATGCACTGTATACGGAGCCTGGGCACCTAACTCAGGGCTGAGTTTTCTTCTGGCAGCAGGTTACCTAAGAGTTCGGCACAACAATGCTCAGCCTAATGCTCCGCAGTGAACTAGCCCGGTGCCTTCTGTGACACACCTAGTACAGCTCGGTGTTATAAACTAACAATTCACATTTATGTACATTATCAGGACATGGAGTGCATTTCTTCTTGCAGCCTCAGGCAATTCTGGACTTTGAATCTCTACAACAGTGGTCCCCAACCTTTCCGTGTGGCGGGCGCCAGACAACTAGCCGCCGAAATGCTGCCGAGAAGTGGCAACGCCAAGAAGCGTTGCCACCGAAATGCCACCGAGAAATAGCGTCAAGAGGTATTGCTGCCGAAAATCAGCAGCATTTCGGCGGCAACTCTTCTTGACGCTGCCACTTCTCAGCGGCATTTCGGCGGCTGCTTGTCCAGCGGCCAGTAGATGGGTGCACATTGATGCCCCGGCGGGCGCCATGGCACCCACAGGCACTGTGTTGGGGACCACTGCTCTACAATAACACCCCTGACTTCAATTGAGTTACACCAGGGATGAGTTTGTCCCACTTGCACTCATTTCTGGTCTTTTGCTTGCTTCCTGACTTGTGAAAGACAATCCGTACTACTAATACCCTGCATTTATTGAGTGCCTTTCATCTAAGGATCTC
Source organism: Trachemys scripta elegans (assembly GCF_013100865.1). Taxonomy (NCBI): domain Eukaryota; kingdom Metazoa; phylum Chordata; order Testudines; family Emydidae; genus Trachemys; species Trachemys scripta. Next base: position 257,079,254 of record NC_048299.1, read on the forward strand.
ACAGCACTAGACACATTTGAATTAATTAAATTCCCCAACACCCCTGCTAGGTAGATAAGCAAGTAGTTATGCACCACTCTGCAAATGAGTGGTGGCACAGAGAGGTAACTTGCCCAAGGTCAGAGGGAGTCAGTAGTAAAGCCAGAATATAGTAAAATCTTAACTCTCAATCCCCTTCTCCATTATCTTCGTTACTCATGGACTATGTGACTCACTATATTTGTTTCTCAATAGCTTTGCCACTGACTTGCTGGAACATTATCGACTATGATTTTTATTTTCTAATTGTTAAGCTCTGACTTAAGGTTCAGTGCTGTACCAGATGCAAATATAAAGACAGTCCCTGCCCCAAAGAAATATAATCTAATTGTCTTGGCCTTTAATGTTCATTTTTATTTAGGGCTTCCTACTGAAATCAACGGTAAAAACGCCCATTGGTGCCTACCAAGATATTATTATTTCTCATTTGAGTGTTTCTATAGGGCACAGATTTATCTTCTCCCCCATCTAATCTAACAGGGCCCAGTCCAGATCAATGGAAAGACTCCTACTGACTCCAGTGAAAAATGAATCTGGAAGGCCCAAGGTGGAGGTTCACGATGAAAGGGGTGGCCAGACCAAACTGGATGGACGCTGTGACCCTGTGCACTCACTCAGATCTGGCCCAGCCACCCTTCTGTCCTGGGCTGGGATTAGGGATGCAGTGCCAGCACAAAGGGTGCTGCTATGTGGAGTTGACGGAAGGTAAGTAGGAGGAGGAAGCCGCAGCAGCAGAGGAGGAGGATGCTGGCCTATGATTTTGGGGCCCCCATGAATTTGGATCCTGGATGGGTCACAAAACAGGACAAAATACAGTTGGTGGGTATCTCTACTAAAAAGCTTGGGAACCACTGGTGTAGGTCATCTCCCCACATTGAGGCAGGACCAAGTGGAAGGTGCCAGGATGCTCAGCACTTTTCAAGAGCAGGTCCCCAAATTACAGTATTATCATCCCTAATATTGTGGTACCACCTAGAAGCCCCAGTCAAGGACCAAGACCCCATTGCGCTAGGTGCTGTACAAACACAGAACAAAAGCCAGTCCCTGCCCCCAAAGAGTTTACATAAAAGAACAGCTGATAGAAGTCTGACAAATGATTGTTGTTCCATTGCCGTGAACCAATATTCACAACTCCCTAGTAAATACTAATTAGCTGAGGTATTTTCCAAGGCCCCACCTATAGAATTTAGTCTCACAGCACCACGAGAGAAGGTATATGCATGTGTGTGTCCGGAGTTATTGATATGTGAGATGGATGCTCTGTGCTAGAGTTTAATGCATGCTGGCTCGAGAGCAAGAGGATTAAAATGCTACATACTGTGTGGAATTAAGAAGTGCTGGTTTTCCTAGCTCCTATAATTTGTAAAGAATGGGGGGTGGGAAAGAGGGAAAAATCCTAGTGAAATTAATCTATTTCTTATGCGTGTTCCAGCTGTGTTTAATTTGCCCTTCACTATTTCTCCTCTCTGATCAAGGAATGCTGTATCCTTCCGTACATTCATATTTCCCCTCAAAATCCCTGAGTTGAGCAAAGCTTGTCTTAATTGCTTTAATATGCTGCGTTCCGAGACGTGAGGAACTGATCCATAGTGACAGCTACGTTTAGCTTCCCCCTTTTCCTGGCGGCCTGGGGGCCCAGTTGGCACCATGGTGTCAGCACTTCCCAAGTCATCCGCAATGAGTGGGAGCTTTTCACCCACCCAGCACTCCTCCTGTCACTCTCACTCCACTAGTCCAAGGCAAGTGAGGAAGCTAGGAGGTTAAAGCCAAAGGTTTAAGCAGGCTCTGGCTGAGGTCCATACTGGGCTGATGGAACTGACTGTACATGTGTGAAAGACCACCAGGTAATAATGCCAGAATAGTCTCACTACTCTGGCTCGTTTTCACTAATGGATTAAAAGGCGAACAAGAGGCCCAAGGCAATCAGTTCCAGGGAGGCTCCCTGGCAGGCATGCCCATCAGTGATGCAGCAACCTACGAGTCTCATGGGCCAAGGATGGACCCACAGTACCTAAGAGGTGTTATTTTGATCACAATTAGTCAAAAGTCTGGGTGGGGGTGCTAGAGAGATAGGTGGGGGAGTGAGGGGAGACACCAAGGATTTTTAATTCCATTTCTCCATGTACATTTGCTGGTTTGCTTTGATTCAGCTGTGAGCGTCTCTCTCTGGGCCACTGGAGTCCCTCTGATCACTTGGACTCTGTATCCAGCACATTCTTGCATGCACTTGAAGTGCTGCGCTGTTTATTAGATTCAATGCCTGTTCTCAAGGCAGCCTGCAATAGCATTAGCTGATACCATTATTATTACAGGGAGTAGGGAAGTTTGTTTTTATTCCTTGTTATTATTATTTTACTTCCTTCCCTTGGTTAGAGTGAGCTGGGGAAGCAGCATTTTAATCCCATCTAGGACAAGTGAAAGGATTCATCAATCCTTACTGCCCACCTCTAATCATTCCCCACAGACACCTACTGCAACCGCTTCCCTTTAAGAGAGATGTGTGTGCGGCACGTCAGAGACAGAACCAGGACCTCCACAGCACAAACCACCAGCCTCTACCCTCTGTGTTAAAGACACATTTCTCATAGTTGTCACCAATGTTTTCATTTTCTTGCGGGCTGAACACAAAAGTGTGACAGGATCACCTACCCATCAGCAAATCTGACATCCCACACAGCAGTGGGGTACCCACACATTGAGCCATCCGGGATCAGTAAGCAGCCCTACACTTCCAGCCTCTCCATCTTCACCATGCTAATCATAACCCTGACCTCTACCAGAATAAACATTGCCCTTTTAGCCAAGGCATCATGCACGTCGACGCAGCTTATTACACCCAAATTAAGTAGCAGAACGTACTGAAGTATGTGGCCAAAAATGGAAATTATATAACAATTTGTGGGAGCAGGACTGAGAAACTCTCTATTGCAACTGTGTTTTCCTGCAAGCCTCCCCACAGATATTTTGCCCCCTCCTGCCAATGGCTACCCCAGCGCTCTCAGTCCAGTCAGCTGTAATCTTGCCATCATCTCCCTTCCTATCTAGCACTCCATTGGAGGAGAGTGGTTTAGAAGTTTCTGGGCCCTTCCTTCACCCTGGCATAAAGAGTGAAACTCAGTTGTTGCTCCCCCACCCCTCCCCAAAACTGAGAGATGGCGCAGGGAGTGCTTGGGGCCACTTTTGTCCTTGGCCTGGCAGGTTTCTCCTTTTAAGGGTTGTGGGACAAAGCTACTGAACTCCCCCTAGAGAGGAGACAAATAAGTAGGAGAAAGGCAGGAGTGTAGGACAATTATACAGCACAACCGGGAAGCTGAGAAAAGTAAATTATGCGGTCATTTGCATAGATAGTTGACTGCACTGTACACAGGGCCCTGCCTTCAGCTTTGCCTGACCAACAAGGAGGTTCCCATGGGCTGTAATGAGCCAAAAAGATTCTTCTAGATCCCTGAGCACACTGACACCACCAGGCCCATGGACAGGCCAACACGGCTTCTCCATGAGCCCCAGGTATGTTTTTCCACCCTCTGACTGGCTGCTGCTATTTATTCTAAGAATTTCTAAAAAGGTTCCTTAACCTAGGAGCCAAAATCATTGCCAGCATCATTCTTTATTAAAAGTAACAACAGAAAGGTATTGAAAATCATGAGCGTTTGGAAACATACTGACTCCTTTATGGGAGAAATAATCTAATAGACAAGCTGTTGTTAATTTACAGCCTTAATTTTCAGACACACTTCTTGAGTCAAAAGTACTTCCTGTTTTATAATTCCTATAGGGACACAGGTGGCCCAGATCATAGTATACATATACTGTACATTAAAATCTATGTCGGACTTTGCTTAAACATTTCTGAAATCTCAAGTTTATGTCTAGACTATTTTAATCAGCTAAATGTCATAATAAGCCATATGCTGGTCTTGATAGGTTACATACACCAGCCCTGCTCATAAAGTATCAAAAGGTGTTTTTAAAAAGGAGTCTGTGTTTGCTTTACCAGGAAAATGGTGCTTTTAGTCTGTCATATCAAACATGCTGGCAAAGTGAAAGGGACCTGACGTAACTACTGGGAAAATGACTGTTGTGAAGCTGGGAGATTGTTCGCTCTGAGCCACTGTTAAATGTCAGGTGTATGCAGCAAGTAGCTAGTTTCTGCCTGTGACTCCTCCTGCTGACTGATCTATGGAGGTAGAAGCTTTCCCCATTGCAGAATGATTTGCAGGGGAGGTTTCCTGCACTCTCAGTTACTTATTTTCACTACTGCAGAATGCCTGTCTTAAGCAGATGGTTCTTGCCCTGGAAGCCAGTATCTAAGGCCCAAGGGTCTGATCTTTTGGAATAGGGCGCATGTGTCTTTGGATGCTCCTCAACCCTAAGGCTTCTTATGTTACTGAGGGTTTGTCTACACAGTGAGTTGGCCAGGGTGTAAATCTACAGTGCACTAGCTTACTGCGCACAAATATACCATGGAGAACCTGCTACAGCACAATAAAAGTTCTGGACTTCTATATGTTCTGTGGCCCCTCTGACCACTGGCAGCAAAGCTTGTTCCCTTGCCATGCTGCCATTGGCTTCTCAATGACGGACCCTCATGGACGTCTCCCCCAATGGGGCTGTGTGTTCAAAGACAAGTAGCTCTGATTGCGGTGGTAACGCAGAGGGATTGAACCTCGAGGGCCAGAGTGTGCTCCCGGGTTCCCCAGAGCACCCACCCATGAGCCTAACAAATCTCCAGCTCAGAGGACAAAAGAAACCCTTGTTGTATCCTCATTCTGCGGAGAACCTACTAGCGCACACTGCAAAATGTGACATGCAGTGCAGAGACAAAACCTCTCTCTGACTTCAGGGAAGAAAACAGGCTTTTTTAATATATAGCGTTGTCAATGTCTTCGCTACAGAACACAAATCACTGGTGATACTTGTGAAATCGTTACCTGATCTCCTTCCAGGAGCCCCTTTTTGCCAGCAGTAAATACATCAGAGTTGTTTGTATTTCCACAGGCATCTACTGCAGAGCAAGTATAGTAATTGTCAAGCCATGCAAACACCCAGAGCCATCAAAACCCCCCAAACCCACCCTTTAATATCCTTGCTGAGCAGAGAGAGGGAGTAAAAGTCACAACTGTCTTTGGATGCTCAGAATGAAACTCCAGATTTTAACTGTTTCCCTAGCTGTGCATAGTAATGTAATTGTGTCTGCGTTCTGCCTAAACCCTCCAGCTCATCTGAACATAGAAATCTAGTTTGAAATGCCAGCTAGTTTTTTCACTTTTTCCCTGATCATCTGCGGTCAGATACTTTCGAGAAGAACAGTCATTTTCAATTACTGTGAGCCAGAAACACAGCTGGTGTAAATCAATGTAGCTTCATTGAAGCTGCTGTGCTGATTTACACCACCTGAGGATACGACCCCTTGTATTTTCAGCTTTGGCCCCAAAATACAATTAATAATTCTCCTGGCTCACATTCCTGTTTCTTCAAATAGCCACAAATGGTCACTTGTCTGTTAAGAAACCTCTCTCCCCTCTAGTTTCCTTTTCACATCCCTTGAGCTTCAAATTCACACATGGGCCATATATCACTGCAGCATCCGTTAATCCAATGTCTTCCATTCCAGTATTACGTGCTATTGCCTGAATCAGCCACCACAGCTCTCCCTGCTACCAACCAATTCTTGCCTTCACATTTGCTACTGAGAGAAAGCAGGAAGGATTCATCTCTAGATAGGTTCATGGAGGATAGGTCCATCAATGGCTATTAGCCAGGATGGACAGGGATGGTCCCTGTTTGCCAGAAGCTGTGAATGGGCGACAGGGGATGGATCACTTGATGATTGCCTGTTCTGTTCATTCCCTCTGGGGCACCCGCATTGGCCACTGTCGGAAGACAGGATACTGGGCTCGGTGGACCTTTGGTCTGACCCAGTATGGTCATTCTTATGTTCAGCAACTGGGTAGTAGTGTCAGCTGGAAACAGCTTGCTCCAGCACAGCCACCTGGTTCAGTTGACTCATACTGGGTGAGATGCAGACAGGATTAGGGGGTGGCAAATCTTGGGATCCAACTCATTGGAGAAGTGAGAGTAAGTGGCAAAGGACTGTAATTTGCACCATGCAGTAGGGGCCAAATTTAGCTCTGTTACACCAATGCAAATGTAGAGTCACGCCATTGTAGTTGGCAGAATTACTGGCTATTTATACTGGAATGAGGGAGGAAAAAATTTGATTTAGTAAGTCCTGAGTTTTAATCCCAGCTCTAACACTGATGCCCCTTCTGGCCCTAGACCTCATTTTCCCCTTTGGTGAAGAGGGGATTGTACTACTTGCATAGTGGCATTGTTGTGAAGATTAGTAAAATAACATGAGGAAAAGCCACTTTGAAAATGAAAGGGGTTTGATAACACTACCATCTTCCATGAGAGGAGAGACTAAAAAGATGAGGGTCGTTCGGCTTAGAAAAGAGACCACTAAGGGAGGATGTGAGAGGTACGAGAGGATAGAGGTCTATAAAATCATGAAAAAGTGAATAGACTAATGTTATGTAACCTTTCCCACAATACAAAAACCAGAGGTCACCCAATGAAATTAACAGGCAGCAGGTTTAATACAAACAAAGGGAAGTATTTTTTCCACACAATGCACACTTAACCTGTGGAACTCATTGCCATGGGATGGTGAAAAGTATCACTGGGTTCAGAAAAGAACTAGATAAGTTCATAGTGATAGGTCCATCAATGGCTATTAGCCATTGCTCAGGGCAACATTAAACCTCTGACTGCCAGAAGCCAGGAGGGGAAAATGGGGGATGGATCACTCCAGCTGTCCTATTCTGTACACTTCCCCTGAAGCTGTGGTACTGGCCACTGCCTGAGACAGGATACTGGGCTAGATGGACGATTGCTCTGAGCCACTATGGCCATTCTTGTGTTCTTTATCATCTAGGCTCACCTACACTGGTCTGATCTTAAGTCAGCAGGAGTTGAGCACACCCAATATCTTTGAGGATCAAACCCAAAGTTTTGCCATTCACATCAATGGGAGAAGGATCAAGCCCAAAACCCATAACTTGGTAGGTGCTTAGCACCTCTCAGCACTCAATCTAAAGGTTATGAACAGCGCAGGTCACAATTTTCATCACCACTATTTTTAACCCCCAAAAATAGTAAATATTGTCATTTTTTGGTTAAAAAAATTGGTTATGCTTTTTGAAATCTGAATTATCACCACTTTTAAACATCTGGTTTTCCTTAATGAAAATGTTTTTGAATACTTTTTTCCTATTTCAGTTTTGAACTGAACAAAAATTCATTAGTTTTTTTATTTTCCAGAAAATAATTGGCATTTTTTGACCAGCTTTATTTATAAAAATATGGTACTTTCCAGCAAAGATGGACAGCAGGAGGTGTGCAGGTAGTAGTACCCCTACAATTCATAGATACCGCTATAGGGAGAAGATTTCTGATACTGCCAGGCTCTTTAATCTAGCAGACAAGGCTCTGATAAGATCCAATGACTGGAAGTTGGAGTCAGCAAAGTTCAAACTGGAATAAGGTGCACATTTTTTAGCAGTGAGGAAAATCAACCCATGGAACAGCCTGCCAATAGATGTGGTGGATTGTACATCACTTGGAGCCTGGATGTCTTTCTAAAAGCCGTGCTCACGTTCAAACATCAGTTGTTGGGTTGGGTGCAGTTTTCACTGGGTGAAACTTCAGTGAACACTCCTAAGGGCCTTGCTTGCTTTTGAAAATAGGACTCTGGTTCCTGAGTAATTTAGCAGTTTTTGAAAATGTTACCGTAGATTATCAGAGTGGTCTTTCTTCTCTGGCCTTAACATCTATGAGTTTATGAATCATTATTTGCTCAATTCAGAAGTGAGTTACTAATTATCAGCAAAATCTGAGTTTCAGTGTCCATTACTCCGAGCTAAGTACTGGCAAAACTCTGATTGAAATAAAACAGTGAGGGGGAATGATGCACATTGGTATGAGGATGCTAGGAAGAGTAAACAAACATTAATATGTTGGTGAGAGGTACCAAATCCTTGCAAGTACAGTCACAATGTTTCCAGTTCCCAATGCAGTATGGAGTTCTCTTAGTACTGAAGACTAAGAGATGAGATGTGAAATGAGGGACCAAAGCCAGAAAGCAGCAGAGAGGCCATCCTGGGAGGTCTGAGGGCCCTCAGCTTTGATACTGGTGGAGGACAATTAGATCAATGTAAGAAACATTTGTAAAGTGTTCTGACCAACGAGAGCAGCTTGTTACGATCTGGCACATTTCCAAGTATCTAACAACCAATGACCCAGAACAGAAACAATCGGGAATGCAGTACAGCTTCTACCCAATACAGTAATTTCATAGAAATGTATAAAAAAACAACCTGGTCTTACCTGGATCAGAAGACTATGTTTATTCTGAGCCCCCTGCACCAACAGCAAACATTTTAAATAACCAACTAATTTACAAAAAATATCATTTACAAAATCTGAAGACAAAAGAGGGGGGAAACACACAGGGAGCATTTACAAACTGGGTGTAAGAGGCAGACATTAGAGCTCGGTGAAAACTTTTGCACAGTTGATTCACCCAAAAATGCCATTTGGGCCAATCCAGAATTATTCATGAATTTGACGTAAATTCACCAAATAGTTTTGGCCAAATAATGTTTTTTTTCCAGGATTTAGATTCCCTTCACAAAAGAGGAGGAGGAGGCGGCGGCTGTTGCAGGGGAGCGGTGGTGGTTCTTTGTATAGTTAATTTTAAAATACGCCAAGGAGTAGCTAGAGCAGAGGTGGCCAAACTGTAGCTCGCGAGGCATACGCTGCTCTTTTGCCATTAAAGTGCGACTCACAAGCCACCCTGCCATTCTCCACCTACCAGACTGAGGGAGTGGGGGAAGCTCAGGACCTCTGCCTTGCAGTGGGATGGTGGGGTAGGGGCTTCTGTCCAATGGGGAGGGCGATCTTGGGGCTTCAGCCCTGCAGGGCACACCTGCCGGGGTTTGGGGCTGAAACCCCAAGCCCTGGCTCCCAGTGGGCGTGCCCCAGCTCTCAGACTTCTGAAGATTGTCATATGCGGCTCGGAGGGCCAGTAAGTTTGGCCACCCCTGATCTAGTGCAAAGGGAATGCATGTATAAACTGAAAGTAACCCAACCCACCAACCGTGAAATTCAAAAAGGGCAAATTAAAAAAGAGCAGTAAGGAATGCTACATATTCTCAAAAAATCACTTTAAGGTTTGTAACTCACAAAACGCAACCAGTGATCACAGTACAATCATCTTGCCTCGTCTCTTTCCATATTTTGAAACAGTAGCAGCAATGTTTAAAATGCACTACACACCCTGAGTGTTTTCACCGGTAGAGTTGTGCTCAGGGGCAGAGTAGCCAGTTTATCACTTTAGTCAAATACTAAGAAAACGAGAAGTATTGACTCAAACGATCAGGTATTACAGACTATTGACCACCTTTGAAAAATTGCCTTGATTGAGCAGAATGAGCCTAAAAGCCCAATTCTGCATTCCTTGCACAGCCAGATTTCCCTTTGAAGTCAATGGGAGTTTGCAGATCAGGCCTTAAATCAGTCAAGCTTATTTTTATACCTAACAAGAGGTGGTGGGTGGGTGGGTGTTTTAATTACTCCATCATGAGTTAATTTATTTATTATTTTATCAAACAGAAATGCACTGTAAATTCTTTGAGGCAGAGACTAGCTTTTACTCGATATTTGTAGAAGGCCTACCACATCTGTTGGCCCCAAGCTGATGCATTTATATAATTAACAACAATGCTGCAAAGTCAAGAGGAGAATGGAGACTGAGCTACCTTTATGTCTTTAACTAGGGATGCTCCCCAGTCAGGACTGCTGTGTATTGGAGGGACAGCATCTAGGAAACTTACTGGTGCTGTATCTGTCTGATAGCAAACTAGACAATTTCATGCATCTGACGAAGTGGGTATTCACCCACGAAAGCTTATGCTCCGATATGTCTGTTAGTCTGTAAGGGGCCCCAGGACTCTTCGTTGCTTTAGACAATTTCAGCCTCCAATGATGTCAATCTGGTACCTTTCACTTTAAAAAACACATTTAAAAAAGAAAATAATATTAGAACAAATCTTTAGTGATTTAGCAACATCCTGGGCGTCACTATGCTGCACAATATGGCCACACAGAACTTCAAGGAGACAGCAGGGACAGAATTGAGACCAACTTGCTCCAGAAAAGCAGAAACCTCAACTGCTTGAATTAGAGGATTTCCATTAATTCTTAGTAGCATGAGGACATAAAGAAGAGTAGTTCTGATGCTATCCATTAGAGGGCAATAATACATACATACATTTGTCAGTCCATTGCAATATTTAAACCATTCCACACTAAAAGCCTGCAGCTTATGTCCAAAGCTCAATAAATCATGGTTAAGGGTGTTACCTTGTCCTTTAACTCAAGATGCTGTGCAGTTTTATTTCTGTAATCTGATTAAGAAGGGAGTGTCACACTTGTAATTTCCTGCTTTCAGTTACTTTAAACCAGATTCATCATTATTTAAATATATTTTTTAATTTAAATTAAAAACATAGTTTAATGCTGTAACGGGTGCTGGAAAGCTTCGAATTTTTCATACAAAATGGTAAGTGCACACAAATTAGAACCTTGGGTACAATGTCTGAACTCATTTAGGGCACTACAAATAAGTGGTTGCTAAATTTAAGCCTATGTAGGGATTTTAATTTATCATCCATATAGATATATGTGGCTGAAGACTATTTAATAATAAACTTGGGTAACTGCAAAATAAGTCATCTAGGACTGTATAGAAAGAGAATTTGGTTGCATATCTGAATCAAAATGATTGGGAGAGATTGTATGGTTTAAGGGACTAGTTATGGCACATGGGTCCTTCAGTTTCTATAGTTCCAAAACAGTTCAGGTCTATACGTAAGTAACAATGATATAGTTTATGTGAAATGGGTCACTGGTGTCACTCCAGCTCCCACTGAAGTCAATGATAAGATTCCCAATGATCTCAAAAAAGCTGGATCAATAGAAGAAGTATATCTACTTTATAAAAATCAGTAGCTGAATTTGGCACTGTTTAGCAGCAGACATGGGCAGAATTTGGATCCTAATCCAAATTTCTCCAAAAAGTTTGAAGAGGTTTGGATATTCTGCTTCGGTCCCATCTAGTCAGCAATCTTAGCAAGGAGGCCAGGGACTAAACACCACTCTTCCAAGCATCTGCTAGGCATGGGTTGTGACACATTGGCAGGGTTGTCTGGGGAAGCTTGCACTGACACAGATTCTATTCTGTGGGCAGAGAAAAGGTTCCACTTTCCAGTCCTGTCAATCCAATGCCTTTTACAAGCACCAAACCATTCACACACACACAGAGAAATACCTCTGTGTAATGCTGGGGACGCTGCAGAGAAATGCTGGAGCATTTCCAGTAGAATAGAAGGTTGTTTAATTATAGCTAGAAAACTGGAACCAGAGACAAGCAGCTAATCTAGTAATAAAATAAAAGGTGAAAGGACCGCATTATTTATATCTTCTACATCCTAACACTGCCAAAAAAAAGCATTACAAAAAACAATTTTTCACATGAACAGTTATTTTTGCAGAAACATCTAATTCACTACAAGCATTTTAAAATATTGCCATTCACTGCTGTAAATTATGAGGCATGCACATTTGGTTGATTGATATGCTTTATGTGTAAATCAGTCTTCTCTCTTTTAAAGGTAGTGCCAATCTGTGATTAGGAAGGTAACAATGTTGCTTTTCGTAAAGGAAGAAGCCAGCATAGCATCATCATTCAGATGGAGAAAATTGGAATCCAGAGTTTTTAATACCCCTTTAAAGAAAAACTATGCTCACTTTCAAGACATCAAACTACTAATGGGCTACCCGTTCCTCCTTATTTGGAGGTACCATCCAGAAGTGTCAGACAAGTTCTCAGAGCCAAGAAAGTCAGCTAGTAATCATGTGGGGTTATGGGGACAAAGGTATATAAACTTGCTTCAACATGGGACCTACAGTAGATCATATTGCACTGGGAGGAATGAAATAAAAATCCCAGCAGCCGAGTTTATTTGGAAACATACCAAACTGTCTCACTGTACCAACCAGGCACATCGTATGGAACAATATGACTATTTCCTACTGCAGTATATGGGGTGTTTTATAGATGTTAGAAAATCAGAGCGCTCTTAGTTTGACATTGTAAACACAATATACTGTAATATCATTGGAAGACTACTTGTTAACTTGCTTCTCCTGAAATTAAGTGCAGAAATTAAAGTATACAGAACTACCCACAGTTTCCCCTGAACACAGATACTTAAGAAAATATCACTTACATACAATTTAGAAAGAAACAGAAAATGGTTTTGTAATGGCAGAAGCGTGTTTTGGCTAATTTATTGGTGTTTACATCTTTCCAGAAACCTTATAGTGCTGAAAAGAGACTATCGAAAAATGGCATCTTCTTACTCTGCAGATCTGCTCCTTGCATGTAAATCTAGAGTGGCTTCTGCCTACTTCAGAGATTAAAGTACGTTTTTAACTGAATTTTATTCTTCTTAGTTCTGCAAGGCCAGAAGAACTAAAGCTGAATAACCTGGATGCTTGACCATCTTGTGTAGAATTGTTTACCAACTTTCGATGAGTTAAACTTGAATAAACTCGTTGACAGTGATGGAGATGCACCAAGGGGTAGGTGTCTAGGATCAAACATAACCAGAAAATATGTGTTAAAAGCTGTCTATACTAGAGGCAATGCTGTAGCTGAAATCGTGTTAACACTGTCCACAATGTCAACCATGACCTTTTGTCCTTGCAAAGACAAGGCTAGTAAAGGCAAGATTCCAGATAAGAGGATTGCACAGATGTAAGTAGTGACCTGAGAGTGTCATCAGGCAGATTCTTAATATGTATGATCTTGAGTTACAGAGGCCACAAACACAACTACCACCACCAGACACTTGAATGGCACCTAAAGCAAGGTTGACCTGAGTGGCTGCCGGATTATGTCCTTACTTGGCCCACACAAGCTTTATTACTGGTAATTATGCACAAAATGGAAATAATCAAGTTTGGCCAGGGTGAATACATAAGCTTGGCAAAATCAAGGAGGGGAGGGATCTTTTTCCTTGTAAACTGAGTACATTTGCTATAGAATCACTGAAAAACAATGAGATTAGAGGCCCCAACTTGCAGTTCTTAGAGAATCAAAGGAGAACTGCACTTTAATATATTTCCCATGCTTAGATCACATGTGGATGTTGCCATGCCTATCCATTATGAATTGTATCCAGTGAGTCATTCTTGCCATTGATATTTTATCATGTAGCACATCTTACAGAGCACTGATAGCCTGGAGGCAGGGATCATTTCAATCCCAGTGATAACAAAGGGCAATCATTAAAAGGTGTTGAAAACAAATTAATGAGATTTTACACAAACCACTTCCTGCTTACATTTCCTTAGTTCAGTTTCCTTTGCTCTGGACTGTGAACCCCCTGGGTCACCATGGAGGAGGCTGAACCAAAACCAAAGGAAAGAAAACATTGCTAAAACGTTCAATACAATTTACAATGATTAAAAAATGGGCACACAGTAGAAGCGATGATGTGTCCCTTTAAACCCACAATATTATTGTAATTTGAGAATCCCAGCTACTGGGTCCAGAGTGCAGGAGGAATGTAATGGAGCATCCCTTTAAGGCAGGGTTTCCTAAATGTTTGGAGCTGAAATGCTAAGGAGAGACGGGGCTGTCAGAACTGGATAAGATTGCAATAGCACCACATACCTTATTGCCCAGAAAGGGGGGAGGGGGTTGGGCTGACATAGAGACAAAGAAGCATTTCACAGAACAGTTCTAATGAAACACGGATAAAGTGTGATCTTGGACAAGTCACTTCACCTCTCTTTGACTCAGTTTCTCCATCTGTAAGACAGAGGTGATAACAGTCACCATCTCCTGGGGTGCCATGATGTTCAATTGTTTGTGAAGCACTTCGCAGTTTTATTGCACTCATGCCTTCCTATTATCAACTATGTAGCTAATATGAACAAGAACGGACTTCTCAATGGCTTCTCAGTCCATCGTGGTCTGAGTGCACAGATGCTTGCTTTCCTAAGTTATCACCAACTTCTACGGGCCACAGCACATTCTGCTTTGATCTCTGTCTTTTTGATTATAAACTCCTCAAACTGGAAAGCATGGGTAACATTTTCACGATTCAGAGATTTTAGAGCCAGAACGGCCCTTTATGATCATCTAGTCTGACTCCTGCATAACACAGACCATAAAACCTCACCAATGATCTCTGCATGAGCCCTTAATTTCTGTTTAAGCAATAGCATCTCTTTTAGAAAGACATCCAGTCCTGATTGAAAGGTTTCAAGACCCTAACTCAGGGATCAGCAACCTTTGGCACGCAGCCCATCAGGGAAATCTGCTTGCGGGTCAGGCAGGTTTGTTTACCTGTAACGTCCTCAGGTTCGGCTGATCGTGGCTCCCACTGGCCATGGTTCGCGGCTCCAGGCCAATGGGGGCTGCAGGAAGTGGCGGCCAATACGTCCCTCGGCCCACACTGCTTCCCGCAGCCCCCATTGGCCTAGAATGGTGAACTGCGGCCAGTGGGAGCTGTGATCGGCCAAATCTGCGGACGCTGTAAGTAAACAAACCGTCCTGGCCCGCCAGCGGATTTCCCTGACTGGCCACGTGCCAAAGGTTGCCGATCCCTGCCCTAGCTAAATTACCCCAATGGCTCATGGTTAAAATTGGCTAGGCTAAGACCGATTGTCAATAGTGTCTTAAGCACTTAGGAGCAAGTCTCATTGAAACAATTTAGGCCTTAATTGCCCAAGTCACTTCTGAAAATGGCACTTAGGTACTTATGAGACTTTTCCCTTCGGTCTTTCTTTTCTGGTACAGGTGAGCACACTGTTAGCATGCAACAAATAATAAACAATCAGGACAAACACTCATTGGCTCAGTTCATTCAGTGAGGCGCTGTTTTTAACAACTTCTGAAACCTGAATTTTCCAGATTGATCCTTTCAGGTGTGCCACACAAACTGCAGCTATACACGTCAAAGCTTGTGTGACTGCTGGACTGCAGACACAAGCAGTGGCAGGTAATGTGTGTAGTGAAGGGTCACTCTCCCAAAGTTTACATTTGCACCTATTTAGCCATCCCCAGAATGTACCACTCGTCAGCTGCTGTTTTACTTCAGGTGAGTTGAAAGCCGATGCTGTTAGAGACAAAGTCCATAGCATAACTGTTATTACTTCCCTTTAATTTCATCATCTTCATTTGGGGATTTTTTCTGCTCCATGCTATGGTAGAGGGGTAGAGAGTATTGATGAGAAGATTGGTGGTCTAAATCCAGGCATTCATTTTTCCAGTTACCAGATTATACAGGTTAGCCACTTCCCACTAGGTATTTAGAGGCACCCAGGAATAACATTGCATTTTTAAATTCCAGCTTCCCTCTCTTCTACAGGCAGGTGTTTTGCAAAATTCCCATGGTGCTTTAATGGGAGTCAGATTGCCAGCTTCAAAAACAAATTTCTGTATTCACCATCTGCACTGCAGCCTGTTTGTGAAGTGTTACTGAGCAGAGCTGAGGTAAATAGAGATACATCAAATAGTAGTAAACTAGAGGAACTGACCCATGGTCACAGCTGGAAGAGGTATGTGGTCTCACTTAATAAAAACGTTGGAGAAAATATTTGTAGTTATATTGGCCTTAAGAATATGGACAAGGTAGGTAGTGTGATAGCATTTATGTGACCAACCAGGATTTCTTTACTAAGATGGGTATATGCTATATTTGGGGTCTTATTTTCCAAAGGTCTGGCACACACATGCACTTGGACTGTCTAGCAGATGTAGGTGATAAGCATTTTCATATGCAAAGCTGATCATCTGTCCACATCTGCAGGTGTAAATTGTATCACTGGCACATGTATGTGATGAAGTGATGAGACTCTCACCCGCATGTGTAGACGATGAGACAAAGAGCAGACAGGGTTGAGGGCCTCATTGAAAACAACGCTGTGCTGTCTTCTTTGAGAGACTGGGTGTTCTCATTGGGATAAGCAACATATTGTAAATGTGTGGTTGCATATATCTGTGCATGAGCATGTGTATTGGAAATCTATGAATATGAGCATCAATGCACTGTCTAGGGTTACAGGCAGGCAAGAAGATATTTATGCAATATAAAATCATAAAATCATGGGACTGGAAGGGACTTCGAGGGGTCTTCTAGTCCAGTCCCAGGTATCAGGGGGTAGCCGTGTTAGTCTGTATCTACAAAAACAACAAAGAGTCTGGTGGCACCTTAAAGACTAACAGATTTATTTGGGCATAAGCTTTCGTGAGTAAAAACCTCACTTCTTCGGATGCATAG
>NC_048299.1:257100589-257144445 GCF_013100865.1 Trachemys scripta elegans
GAGTACAGAAATCGATTTAAAGAGCCCTTTATTTCGAAATAAATGGCTTCGTTGTGTGGACGGGTGCAGGGTTAATTCGATTTAACGCTGCTAAATCCGAATTAAAGTCATAGTGTAGACCAGGCCTAAGTCACTGCTCTATTCCAGTCTGTTATTTACCCTGTGATGCGTGTTCGGCAGTTTCCAGTGGACAGTTGTCTATATTACAAAAGGTCTTCCACCAGAATATTCAGTTGTTGATATTCACTTGCCTGTGCTGAGACTATTTGTGTTAATAACAATACAAGATCCCCCTCTACAAACTGCAAGGAAGTGTTTGTTTCTAACTCAAGAATGCTTGTCTTTACTTCGAAAGCTAGCCCCTCTTCAAATATGACCTTGAGGAGTCATGCTAACGACCATGGCATTAAACATGACTTTACAGTCAGTGTAAACAGGGATAAATTGCTGACATAATTGAAGATGGCAGTCAGGGACTCGCTCCTATCCACACTGGTTGCAGAGTTATGTTTAACATCACATTAGTTAACCCAACCTCACTTTGTGAGGACAGGCCCAGAAAAGAACTTGGTATGCCAATTAGAAACTGGTCTCAAACAGGAATGGCTAGATGAATGGCCCTGTATTATGCAAGGGCTACACTAGATGATCAGAATGGTCCCTTCCAGCCTTAAAAATCTACAAATCTTTCCAAACCAGTGATAGTCCCACAGGCATGCAGTGAAAGCTTCAATTTCAAGTATATTATCACAGTGTTTTGAGACAGGCAAGGCCACTGCCACTGCTATCGTCTCATTACTTAACATGTTTTCCAGTTTTAAATGCATATACATAAAACTAAAATTTCTATATGTTGCTTTGTCAACATTTAAGTAGCTTTGTAACAAGCTAGCAGGGTGGGATGGTGAGAGAAAGTCAACTGTGACAAACAAGAACTGAAGTCAGATCCTACAACAACTTGCTTTCGATTGTCTTAATATATGCAGATATGCAAACTTTTGTGATGTGGGCCTTGAGTCTTTCAAAAAGCCTTCAAAGTACTAACTCGATTTACAGCTTGCTGGAAATGAAACGCTCTCCATCACTTTTATTGAGGTA
The DNA here is from genome assembly GCF_013100865.1 of Trachemys scripta elegans. Taxonomy (NCBI): domain Eukaryota; kingdom Metazoa; phylum Chordata; order Testudines; family Emydidae; genus Trachemys; species Trachemys scripta. The sequence continues at coordinate 257,101,688 of NC_048299.1, forward strand.
TTGAAGATGAAATCACTCCCACAGAATGTTGAAAATAATGTGCACTCTGGTAGAACACTAAATCACATTGCTCAAATATAGAAGAAATATTCAGTCAAAGGCCTAGCATGTCACACTATATTTAAGGGATACCACCCGTAGATGAGATTGGGATGGATTAGTAAATTGAAGAACTTGATGCAAGGGACATAATTTAAAACAGAGTGAAAATTCTTATTGTAGACATTCTTTTCAGGTTATGAATTATGGGCTTTTGTACTCTTCAACTGTATTTTTGTGGGATAAATACAATTAAAATCTTCAGTGTTTATTTTACTGATGCTATTTAGTATCTTTGTAAAAATGATTTGATCATTTTTCCAGGTTTAAATATTTTCTTTAATTGTCTTTACTAGAAATAAGGCATTAACTTTTCTATCACTAAGGAGCCCACTGCTAAATCTGTGTTTTTAGAAGATATCCTTTCAAGCTCTGTAGAATTTGCCACCGCTTAGTATACGATGAGTTGTGTCAACAGCAATCTGTGCAGTCAATTAAAAGATCAAAAAATAAAACAGACCCAGCTTTGTATAAACCTCCTTCCAATTGTAAAGTTGGTATGAAATGCTATTGAATCACATGCTTTGGACTGGTACCAACTCTCTGCTGACTTATAGGCGATGCCAGAACACTCAGTCTCCTAACTAGGGAGGATTAGAGATGTGAATGAGCCAACCCTAGTAGCATATCTAACTCCTGAATTATGGAGACTTTCATCACATTAAATACCCTATTTACAAAATGTAAGCCTACTGTCCAGATACAGACTTGGGGTATGTCTACACTTTGAGCTGGAGGTATAATTTCCATCTTGAGGAGGACATAGCCACACTAGCTCTGAATAGGCTAGCATGCTAAAAATAGAAGAGTAGTTGTAGCATTGCAAGCAGCAGGAGGGTCTAGCCATCCTGAGTATGTACCTAGGGTCTTGGACAGGATCGTACCTGGGACAGCTAGTCCCTCACGTCACCATGGCTATACATCTATTTTTAGTGTGTTAGCTTGGGTATGTCTCTTCAAGTTGGAAAGGACACCTCCAAGCCCAGTGTAAACATACCCAGGCTGTCCAAAAGAATTCAGGGTAAAGTAAGGCACCTAGCTGTTATTGCATACAATCTTTAAGAGAAATAATATTGTTTTTAAGTAAAAGGAAATAAAAGACATGGGCAAAATCTGAAACCAAAAGTGAACATGAAAGTTTGGAGAAGAAGGTGAACAAGGCGTGAAAGACTGCGGGGGAGAACATACCTTCCTCCCCAGTGATAGTACACTTGAAAGAAGAACAGCTATACAGACTACTTCAATTTCTCTGACTGCATACATTCAGGCTGGAGATGTGATTTGCATCACCAACTTCTAATGACTTTTCGGCAAAGCCCCAAGAATTCAGTAGCAAATCATAACTATTAAATAGAAAGATAAACCCCTGATGTGACAAATCACAGATGACTATCAAAATGCAAAATCAACAGACATAGGCCAGTAAGATGATGAATGAATTTCTGTGCACTCAAAACTCCCCAAGCACAAAGAGGAATGCTTTGAATAGCACAAGTGCAAATTAATAGATTCATAGATTCCAAGTCCAGAAGGGACCATTGTGATCATCTAGTTAGTTTGACCTCCTGTACAACACAGGCCATAGAACTTCCCCAAAATAATTCGTAGAGCAGATCTTTCAGAAAAAAATCCAGTCAAAGATATCAGTTGTTCTTTACCAATTGGTTTAGCTGCCTCTACCTGCATAATCTGATTAACTTGTCTTCAGAAACAAAGCGGGACCATCTACAACTTAGATGGCCTGATTTTCCACTACTATGCACTTTATGTGGTCATTTGCATCTGGAAAATGCCTCCACACTTATTTGGCAGCATTTTGCACCCACCCTGCGTTCAACTTTGCTCGGTGCGGAGGACTACACAAGTCGCAGGGCAGTGGAGAGTCAAGCTCTGAGAGCGAGGAAGAGACGGGGGATGTACAATAATAATTCTGAAGCACCCCAACAAGCACCTAATCCCCTCCTGGATTTGTATCTGATCAGCGGTCTGCACAATGAACACTTGCACAAAATTCCATCTGGAGAATAGCTCTGAAAATGCCAAGAACTGCATCATGTACCAGTTCAGATCTTGGATGAGACATGGACATGTCAAATGGGAGCTTATTTGATTGCAGAAAGCAACAGAGCGTCCTGTGGCACCTTTAAGACTAACAGAAGTATTGGAACATAAGCTTTTGTGGGTGAATGCCCACTTCATCCAACGCAAGGTGTGGGTGAATGCCCACTTCATCCGACGCAAGGGATGCGTCTGATGAAGTGGGCATTCACCCACGAAAGCTTATGCTCCAATACTTCTGTTAGTCTTAAAGGTGCCACAGGACCCTCTGTTGCTTTTTACAGATTCAGACTAACATGATTACCCCTCTCATACTTGATTGCAGAACAAATTCTTTCCCATTTGGTCTTGTTTCTTTTAAATGTTCCTTTTAATTAAAGATTGATGACAACCAAGGCAAGTTCAACCATGACTGGCAATTGCAAAGCCATTCTGTTGCCAAGCTCATGCAATTAGTAGGCCCAAAACTCAGCATGAGACCATCTTCTACTGCTTCTTTCAAGGAGCTTTGCTGTGTCAACCTCTGGGAATAGAAAGGCAGTTCCATGCCAAGGACAGAGGTGAGGGGAACAAGTGAACACAACTGGTGTGTCTGTGTGGAGAGGGAGTTGGTGGAAGAGGAGATGGAAGTTTCCTCTTAAACAGAAGGCCATGGGGGAAGGAACTGGTGATGTGAGCAAGTCAAGGCTATAATTAAGGGGAGGGAAGACATTCTGATTCCTGAGGGGGCTCAAATTAATCTGCACAAAGTAGCTTTTATACCACAGCACCTGGCATTGATTGGAGCATGAGTAGTGAACATCACACTAGAATTCAAACTGTACGTCGTGAGGTGGAGGACATCAGCGAGGGTGGTTGCAGCTCAGGCTGTACTGTCTGAACCAACCAGTGGAAATTTAATTTCTGATTTACCAGAACCTATTTACAACATTTCTTTCCTCAGCAACAGAACTATCACACCAATCCTTTGCTCTCCTCCCGCAAACCAAACCTCACAGTAATGGACCTTGCAAGATCTGTTCTGAATAACTTCACAAAAGGAGTTGAGCGCACAAAGCAGGGCTGAGTTCCAAAGAAGTATTTTCTTTGCTGCAGTGCTTCTAAATAAAGGTGTCTCCTGCAGTGAAACTACACACTAGCACCATTTGTTTTTAAATACACGCAAACATGCAGATGTGGAATACACTTGGTAAGTCTGAACATTTAGTTATGAGACCTTCTGTTAACGTCTTTCCAGTTTTGTGTAACGCATAGCAAACAATTCTTTCAGCATTTCCCTGGACCGTTGCACACTTACAGCTCATTTCAGTTATACTACAGTGTGCAGTCTGGAAGTCAAAATTGTCAGTTGCAATCCCTCTGTTTCTCATTAGGAGTCTGTTCTTCCTGCAAGGCACACACACAGAACTCATTAAAAATGATGGGAGCTCCACAATTCAAAAGGGGGGAAAAAACCCAGATCTGTTAGTATCTTGAGCTCACTAATGATGCCGGTAGGTTCTTCACACTGCCAGACTGGAGAATTCTGGAACACTGAGAAGCAGGATTAGTTACTTCAGCAAGTTGATGTAACCTTCAACATGTTAGCCCAAATCCTGGCCCCTGTTCACATGATAATTCACAAGCCAATTGAAACACTTTCTGACTTCTTTCCAGGTACAATTTAAGGACTCCTTTAATGTCCCAAGCATGCTGGAAGGGCTTTGTCATTTGAGAAATGACAAAAAAATAAGTAAATATTAAATCTTCTGATTAAAGAGTGACTGAAAACAACATCTTATGGAGAATGAGCTGCCAGCTCACTGACCTTATTAGCCTGACTTATGGCAACAAGGAACAAAACACCAAGCAAAGGCAGCCCTGGGAACATGGAGCACAAGTGGAGGCTGGCTGCAAGCTCTAAGTGGGCATGGTGTGCAGACACTGCTTGATTTCTCCGGGTGTGTAAATAAACTACCATCCGTATGTTGCTACTCATTTGTAGATCAATGGTCTTAGTGACTCCTCCCTGACCATTCACTCTCTCGGGCTTCAGTAAACTTCCTGTCTCAGAAAACCAAAGAGCTTTCCTTTTGACTGAGGCAGAGGACTCATCCTTTATCTTGTCTCTCAACTCACAACTCATTTATCTCCATTGTCTAACCTTGGCCCTCAACTGTCTTCTCTTCTGAAATTTCCCAAGCATGCCTTCTCCACGGCTAGTGTTACGCCACCTCTGTTGAAATCTTCTGTCTGTTTTCATATTATTACCTTGCTGCAAATCCCTTTTATCCATATAAAATCCACTAAACTCAAACTTTAAGTCCAACATAGGAGAATGTTATTGCCCATCTCTCACATTTACATCCCCCATCCACAAAGAACTCAGCTGGTTCCTCATTCATTTTAGATTCCTGTTCAAAATTGACATCTTGTTCTTAAAACCCTCTAATGTAGCTTTTGCTAAGAGCTACTTTGTAGGCCTTCTTTATTCATTCCCTTCTATGCCACATCTGCTTACTCAACATTAGCATGCCAGTCAGTCACACAGTTGAGTCATTATAGGTATAAGCCGCCTTCTCTATTTCCAGACATCTAGAAGATACTAATTTCCACCTCAAGTCTCCATCTTATTCCAGTTCTTTATTCCCTTCAACCTTGCACCTTAGTTTTCCCTCCCATGCTGTAACTATTTAACTCGAGGTCTTTGTATAGTAAACAGTACTCAGAATAATGTTGTACTGTAACAGGATACTTCATCAGATCTTTGATTTTAGATTAGTTTATACAACAAACAGTTAATGCAAAGGTGCCCAAACTTTCAATCAAGAAAGGCTGTATAGGCAGTTTGCCAGGTGCCAGAGTACATAATTTGCATATAAATTTATATATTATAACTAGTATAGTTAAGGCTAAAAAAAGGTTTCCATTCTAACACTGAATTTTCACATGCTCTTAACTTTCCAAAACATGCTCCTTTTGGGCTGAAATTTTTCATGTTTGATCTCTATTTGAAGGTGAATTGTTCTGAAAAGTTTCAGCTAAATATGTTTACCCTTTTAAGTTTTCTGAGTATAAGTCCCTCCTACTGTTCCTGTTGTATAAAAAAAAATACTGAGCACACATTGTGCTCCAGTAAGGATAACAACAGCTGAACTCAAACTTCAGACTTGCTTGTTGAAGCACACTGACATCCCAAATACTTGCTTAGCTAAATTGGGGGGGGGGGGTTAAGAGTAACCATGTTTGAAAATATAGGATTGATTAAATAGAAGCTTCTGCTAAGCTGTTGGCTGTGAACACTCATGTGCGCACAGGCATTTATTTGGTTACAGGATTTTAAAAGATCAACTGTTGAAGCAGGATAATGTCAGCTTGATTAACTGAAAAGATTTGGACCACAGGATGGAGGAGCTTTTAAGAGCAGCCAGTTTGCTTAGGTCTGGAATAAGTTGCTTACTTACAGCACCTTTGTAGCGCCAAAAGCACATTAGATCCAGTAGCACTGAGTCAGACAAGGAGCCATTGTAGGTTGTTATCTGGACTACACAGAGAGTTGAATGAGCAGGTGTTCACTGTATAGTGAGTCAGGATAGGGTATAAACATGCCAGATGATTAGCTCTGGTCTAAAGTTGTATATTTGTTCAATTTATACACTATGAAAAACTTCCTCATGGCACATGTCACTGTTACAAGACTAGCTGCATCTGTCCCTTTTGTGGTCCTGTTTGAGAGCACCCCCTCAGGTGTCAGGACTCGTGCATTTATCTATCTTGGGGTGGAATTCCACAGTTCTCGCACTCTTAGACTGAGCCCCGAGCTACAGCACCCTGTCGTTCTCCTACACACAGGGTTGAATTAATTCTGGCATCTGTGGTTTTCCCCTTCAGGAACTTGCGACCAGTATTATTCAGTAACACAACAACCCCCTTCAAACCAAAGTACTGGTTGTTTTGCAATGGAAACAGAGCATTTTGAGAAAATGGATTTTAAAACAGTTTATACAAGTCTATCTTAAGAAAAGGCTGATGGTAAACTAAGCAAGTCTAACTTCTTTAGACACCCTCAGAGGAGTGTTTTGTATTTCAGCCTAGTTCTTCCAAACAACTCCTGCTTTTGTTGAGAAAGAAAGCATGCCTTTTTTAAACTCCCATAGTTTTTTTAGTCTTCTGCATTCCGGGTCTTTAGCCATTCTAGACAAAATTAGTTTTGCAGTTTGGCTGGGTAGAAGATAAAAGTTTTCAAAGGTAACAGTTTGGGCATTATCCCTTAACAAGTGTGAAGTGTTTGCTATGGGGTGGTTTATCTTGAGCCATTCTTCATTTCCTGATAGTTTAATATAGGGCTGTCTAGAAAAACAAAGACAATATATTCATACAGTAAACATCCCAGTAACTAGGTCAACATGCAGCATTTGTGAATTATTACCAACCAGCTCCAAATCCATCAATGTGTCTGACAAACTCCACAGAACTGAAATCCTCTATGGTTCTTTTTCTGCACAGCTTAAATCCAGCCAAACTGCAGGGAGCGCTTCACACCTCTGTGTAACAATTTGATTAATCAGTGTTCAGATAATTGAGGTTTAACTATGATGCATTACAAGAAATATATATATTCTGCTGGTGAAGCCTATGACATTTTTGTGCCATGCAAGCTAAATGTGGTACTAAAAAGTCCAGAGAAGTTAAATGCAAAAAACTACTACTAATGCAACATTATGATTGTAAATTCAAGCACTCAAGTCAGGAAATTCAAAAGGCTAAGATTTCTCCTGCAAAGTTAACTCAGCCATGTTGCATATATGAGGTATTTTTTATTCCTAGTTTCCAAGTTAAATACATGTATTATTGGTTGGTACAAATGAACATAGTAGGACACGCAACATGAGTTAATTAATATTGAGTGTTAAGAAAACCCACCATGGAAAATTCCAGTCTAATCTGGACAACAAATAAGGAAATGCCAAACAAAAGTGTTAAATTTGCTTTTATTTTTCTTTAGAAGAGAATTCTAGGCAAACCTGTGTGCCTTGGTTTCACAATATATTTTTCCAATACACAAACAAGGTTTTTAAAAGTGTTGTCAGAAGTATAAACTGAGAGTCAGGGCATCTCCTTTTGTTGGAGATTATATCAAATACCAGATTTTTTTTCTCTTTAGTTGTTGTACTCTTGAAGAGCCTGTGCCATGAAGAGTTTGCCCAGGTTCTGTGCAGTAAACTCCTTGATATTCTGGCAATAGGTATTAATCTGACCTGTCAACAGGAAAAAAAACAAAAAACTCTGATTATAATTTAAAAATTCAAAGAGCAATTATTATTAAAACATACCATTTATATAAGGTAGAGCAGCATCCTGCACAATTTGACTACTCCTATGCTTCGGGATTGGAAAGAGTTTTTAAATACACAAATAGAGTTAGGAAGAACAGTAAATCAAATAAGCTGAATGGATAAGTTAGTATGCATTAAAATGAATTATCACTCCTGTAAGCAAAATCCAATTTTAATTCCAAAAAAGTTGCATCACATGCAACTTCAGAAAAGACAGCTGAACGATATAAAGGATAAACAATTCATGGTGCTGTGTTGGATGCTTAACCACATCAATTAACTGAATTTAGAAGCCCTAAAAACACCGCAAGGCTAAATTTCAGTTTTATCCTTACTCATTTGCTGTCCCAGTTAAAAAAGAATCATCATATATGTTCCACTATTAGTTTGAAAACTCTCCCATCTGACATTTAGTTGGCCATGTTTTCACCAAATATTTCACTTTATTAGCAATTTCAAAAATCCTCAGGCTATGAAGACTTGTCAGTGCTATACAGATCAAACATCTCCATAAAACCATTTTTACACAAGTGCTGCTACAAGTTATTTATCCTGTTAGGAATAGCAAAACAAAGCCAGTTTAATCAAAATTAAGACTGTCTAGCAGACCAATAAACTTTCAATTTAATGCTCTATTTAAAAGTTTTTAAATGCCTCAGAGACAAAACAGTTACGTTTTATTCTTTATCTCCAAACTTAACTCCATATGAATTAAAGAAGTGGATGCTTTCAGTTCTTCCCCAACTATGCTAACGAGAACAAATGGAGAAAGTGTTTTGGCTGAAGGCTGTTTTTGTTTTGGAGTATAATTGTTTTCACTTTCCCTTCTTGTAGAAGACTGAGCCATAACCCACCATCATAAAAGCATGCACACTCAATTTCTCTATTACATTTCATAAAACTATGTTAGCATGTATTTTTCAAGTAGCATTGTGCTGCTAAGATTCATTATCCAAGACAAATTGTACCAAGACAACACTCAAAATTCTGTGGATTAATAAACCAGGGCACCTATTGTTTTAGAACTATACTAAAAAAGTGACTCACTGAAGTGTGTTTTTTCCCTCATTTGAATTGTTTCAAGCAACAAGACTAAGGGCCAATTCTTTTAATTTTGTATTTGTGTGATCGGTTAGTTGCTCATTCCTTCCACTGCACCAGACTACACAGGGCTTTATTTTAATTCTCTCTCTTGCTCTCTGTATATGGTGTGTGTAAAAACCTTCCAAGTTACTTTCAAATGGCGTGAGAATTCAAAATATTAGGGAGCTAATATATCTGAGTGCCTCTCAAGTGAATGCCATCCAATTAGTGGCAACAGTCAATTGGTTCAACAAGCAGAAGAAACTCAAATATAAACCTCATCCTAAAATTAAGCAGTTCTCTTTCTCATCATGTCTCCCATTCTAGGACTCTTTGGGGGGGGGGGGGGGGGGGGGGCGGCAGCTTGGGTTCTATCTTTCTGCTCCTGTGCTGCATCTCTGGTATCTGTCTTGCATGTCCTACCAAGCACAGGAAATGGGAGATGAACCGGAGTCAGGTGTGGCAATCAGTGGCTGCACAAGAGGTGAGATCTGAATGTGTAGGCAAAGACAATGCTCTGTTTCCACTCACTTCTTCAGTTACCTTGGGGCTGGGAGAGAAAATGAAACTATTCTTCACCTAGAGCTCCACCTGGCCAGATTTAATTCTCCCAGCTGTGAAAGAACTAGATCTGAAGAGGAGATAAAAGTGCATGATCCCCACATCCACACAAATTTAAAGCTCTCCCCTACAAACTAGCTTTATGTCTCTATTTCAGTTTAATACTGTGGTTACCTTTAAACTAAGGCTACAAAATTTTTCATCAGCTTTTGTTATATTTCTTAGGTATTTCCCTAGAGAGACTAAGCAAAGGGAAACAGTGCAAACACTGAGATATCACATGACATCATATGTAAAGTGAAAGCAGGATATTAAGGGTAACAACTATATTTTTCCTGTGGCTACGAAGTGAGAAAGATCTCCAGAACCATTACCTGCAATAAGCAGTGAATCCATTCTGGCAGGGGGCTGTGGAGGTTTGAACAGTTTGCTCATGTCCTCTTCAGGAAGCGGAGGCTCTCCTCGACTCTGTCGCTGTAAGTTTTCTTGCTGACGTCTCTGTTGGTACTGGAAACAATGCAACAAACACAGATGGTGGTAGGATTCTTAACACAAGTATAGCTGATTAAAGAGAAGCTTCTCAAATGCAGCCAACAAAGAAATTAAAGGAGTTACTTCACCCATTTGTGGATTTTATTTAATAAATCCTGTCCAATCCCCCAAAAGTACAAACTGAAATTAACTACACTCAACATGCCTATATATCAATAGGGGTTTTATAAAAAATATGTTTAACTTTACTTTTGAGTTGGGACTTTTGTAAGCAGAAAGATGTACTGTAGCATTCTGTATTGGAAGGGGGTTAAAATCCATTTTTACTGAAGCTAAGTCAGCAGTGTATTTGATAGAAAGATCAGCAGGGTGCAAAAGACTCAATTTTCTCAAACAGTCAAATGAGTGACTAAAATTCAAGAGTGTACAAGAAGCCAATTCTTTATGTAATTTTGCAGCAGTTAATAAATAAATAAATACAAATTTAGAAATTCCTAAGTCCTACGTCAACACAATGTTGTTGCTATATGGCAGGGGGAAAAGACCCCTTAATAATGTTCTTCAGCTGAAGAGTGAAAACCACAAATTAACGATACAGAGTTGATTAAAACAAGTTATTGCCCATCAGTACATCTCAAGCTTTATTAGTTCTTTTATCCATTACAAGTGCTTGGGTATGATGTTGCCACTTGGAAGTCATTACTCTATGGGCCACTAGAAGGAAGAAATTAAGTAATTTGACTAGAAGAAGGTGTTTACAGCTTGCTCTTATAGTTCTTTCCTCTTCAATTCTATTTTTACAATATTTTTAAATTAAGTGAAGCAAGACCATTTTTTCAGCCATTAGCTGAATATTTATGTTTTTACAAAAATGGTGCTTAAACTAAACAATAAAGAAATGTTACATTTATGTTTAAAGAGATGTAAAAATTTTAGAAGCCATTTAATGTATTTTGTATGGTACCACAGATATAAAAATATATGTTGGGATTAGCTAGATATATGCAGATAGTAAAGGCATAAACTTTAATCAGTATCTTGCTCACTTAAACTCATAGCAAATATATTTAAATCTGAAGGCCAAAAGATACACAGGATATTTTAATCATTAGTTTGATACATCAGCGCAGAGGTACCTGGATGCATTTCAGTATGCTATCAGGTACGAAATGTTGTCAATCAACAATTTTTCAGCAGCAATGACAAATGTGGTCTTCAGGCCACATTAATGAAGAAAAGGTTAAACATTCATATATCTGTATGTGAGGGAGTTACATTACATTGCACCATCCACTTCTCAGCAGCTGGTTTCTTGTTTCTTATCAAAATTGCTTGCTCTTAATCACAATTGCTCCGTTTTTTAAATGAAGTACAGACTGTTAACTACACTGCAATGATCCACTACTAAAGCAATTAAAGTTAGTAAAGAAATGAGGTGCAACACCCTGGAAGCTACTTCACTCGGATTTTCCAAATAAATGCCTCTCTGCATTATTCACATAATCTTGGCAATACAAAGTGAATACAGAGTTTGTCACCTGATGTTACCATCTCTCTGTTTTAAGTAGGCAGATGTTTGGGGCAAAGAGTTTCAAATAATGCACAGAAGTTAGCTTTCTGAACAAACCTCTATATGTAGCAACTGACATTCAGGGAACTTCTAAAGTGTAGTTTGAATGGTATTAAATGTAGCCTTATATGATGCTTCACCCTTATTTTGTGGGGAAAAAAGCTTTGATTCAGCTTCTCTCAGCTACCAACCTGGTGTTTCTGCTGCTGCTGCTTGCTTGTGTTCCTCAGGTAAGTGTTGTATTTAACAATATCCTGGCTCATTTCATCCACTCTGTCCATCAGCAATTGCAGGCTCTTCCCCAAGTGATTACTGAAATACAAACGTAATTTCTTACTGGTAAAGTTAACCAGAAAAATATTTTAAAATTCAAATGCATTACAAAAAAGTCGCTTGACCACTGTTCTTGCCCAATAGTACAGCTAGTTAGTTTCCTTCTATAAATTCATAGTAACATGGTATGCATTTATTGAAAACCATTTATTGTTTAAGGACAGTTCCACCAGAATGTCTGCCACATACCACCCAATGTGTTTCAACATTTTTCTTTAATAAAAAAAATAATAATAATAATTGGAGAGAGAAAGTTACTGCTAGTGAAAGTCCAGGCCCAGTATAACCATATATCTATCTAAGTATTTGGCTTCCATCACCATAATATCTAAGCGTCTGTGGTCATAGCTTTCTGAACATCTATACTCAGCAGCTAATAGGGAGCTTCAGAGGGAGTAGTGGTTTCAGTCAAGTACAGTGTGCAAGCAGAAAGAAGGTGTGGGAAGACTCCCTCACTTAGCTCCATAAAGCCACTTCCTAACCTCAATCACCTGCAATTTCCAGATCCAGGCCAAATGTATCCAAAACAGTGTGACGGATTTGTGATGTGCACCCCTATACAGTTCCAATACAATGGCTATATTCCATATGCTTGGTTTAAAGTCACTGGTAGCCCTATGCAATCTTCCTGGGTCTCTTGATGGATCAGTTAAACATTCTTCAAGCATTCCTAAAATTAACTAGGCTACCAAGCCATACTTGGAAGTTTTGAAGATATCACTTGCCCTTTAGTCATTGACAGACGGAGTTGCTTCCAGTCAGGCCAATTCAACATTCCATACCGCAGGCCATATGGAAGCAGCATGGCTGGGTGGGTCCAATTTAGGTTATATGATTGGCAAACTTATCCAGACAAATGCAGTCTGTAACAATTTTTATTACCACTTTTTTTTTGGGGGGGAGGGGCAATTTATGTTCAATATTTTACAGGAAAGTTGAATTTTCAAGATATCACAGCAGGACAAGATGGTTTTCACCCAAGAGTTCAGAAGGAACTCAAATATGAAATTGCAGAACGACTAACTGTAATTTGAAACCTATTGCTGAAACAAACCTCTGTACCAGATAACTGGAAGGCAGCTAATGTAACAACAGTTTTTAAAAAGGGCTCCAGAAGTGATCCTGGCAATTACAGGACAGTATACCTCACTTCATTGCTGGGCAAACTGGTAGAAACTATAGTAAAGAACAGAATGATTAGACGCATAGATGAATGTAACATATTGGGGGGAAGAAAAAGGAAATCATGCCTCATCAATGCATTAGAATTCTTTGAGGGTGTCAACAAGCAGGTGGATAAGCATGACCCAGTTGACAGAGTACTTGGATTTCCAGAAAGCCTTGACAAAGGTCCCTCACCAACTCTTAAGGGAACTAATTAGTCATGGGATAACAGGGAAGATTCTCTCATGGATCAGTAACTAGCTAAAAAGACAGAAAAACCAAGGGTAGGAATAAGTGGTGAGCTTTTCCACAATGGAGATGGGTAAACAGCGGGATCCCCCAAGGATACATACTTTGACCTGTGCCGTTCAACATATTCAAATAATCTGGATAGTTTCAAGACTGTAGTCTGCTTTGGACTTAACTAAGATTTACAGGCAGATCTCACAAAACTGGGTGACTGGACAACAAAGTGACATATGAAATTCAACCTTGACAGGTCAAACTAATGCACACTGGAAAAAATAAGCTCAATTACACACACATGTGTAGTTCTCAATTAGTTGTTACTATTCAAGAAAGATCGAGGAGTCATTGCGGACAGTTCTCTGAAAACTTCAGCTCAATGCACAGCAGTGGTCAACAAAGCTAATAGAATGTTAAGAACTATTAGGAAAAGGATAAAAAGAATGTAGAAAATATAATACCACTATGTAAATACATGGTGCAGCCACACAATGTATTTAATATCGTGTCCATTTCTGTTCACCCCATCTCAAAAAGCAGAATTGGAAAGGTTCAGGGAAGGGCAATGAAGGTGGTCAAGAGTATGGAATGGCTTCCATATGAGGATACTAAAAAATATTAGGGCTGTTCAGATGAGGGCGGATATAACAGAGGTCTATAAAATCATGAATGTTGTGGAAAAAGTGAATACAGAAGTGTTATTTAACTTTTCCCACAATACAAAAAACAGAGGTCACCGGATTAAATTAATAGGCAGTAAGTTTAATACCAACAAGGGAAAGCACTTTTTCACACAACACACAATTAACTTGTAGAACTCATTGCCATGGGATGTTGTGATGGCCAAAAGTATAGCTGGATTCAAAGAAGAATTAGATAAATTCATGGAGGATAGGTCCATCAATGGCTATTAGCCAAGATGGTCAGGGATGTAACTCCATGCTCTGAGTGTCCCTGAACCTCTGACGGCCAGAAGCCAGGAGGGGAAGACTGGGTAGATCTCTCCAAAACTGCTATGTTCTGTATACTCCCCCTGAAGCTCTGGTACTGGCCACTGTTGGAGACAAGATATGAGGCTAGATGGACCAGCATGGCCATTCTTATGTTCTTAAGCAAAATAATTATTTTCACAAAACTTTTAGTATGGTATTTATGGTGACAGCATTCATACCAATAGGAGCGTGGGGGAAGGGATATCACTGCTTTGTATTTTACCTCTTTGACTGACTGGAAGCAGGGCTTGCTGGCTTCAGAGTGAGCAGTGCTCAGCCGTACTTGGCTCCAGGCCAAGTTAGTCACACAGACTCCATTTTTTCTTTTCTCTACTGAAATACATTATTACTAGTTTTTAGTTAGCCACCCTGTTTTGTGTACTTCTACATCAGAATCATATAGCCACTACTCCTCTAGACTGTCCATATGATTATTTCCCTCGATCTTTTACAATGCATTCTCTCTGCACTCTTCACTTTTCTAAAGGTTCTTTATGTGCTGTGTGTATTCCAACTGGAAACAACCAGCAGATATGATAGTGGCAGAAATCTAAGGGAATAGTATATAGTTTACCCCCTCACCCCTCCCAACACACAAACGTAGCCTTTAAAAGTGTAAATCGCTCCTATAAAAGCCAGGAAATACAGAGTTACAGCTTAAAGCAGCTTGTGCACCAAGCACAGCATGGTATATGCTTAGAAAGTAGCTAAGGGAGCTCATCATTGTCTCTAAGTATTGGACCTGCTATTTGACAATTCACTCTAAGCAGAGTCTCCTGTTCACCCCACCGTTTATTTTCTACTCAAGTTTTAAAATCTCTTGGGGGGTGGGAAGAGGGGATAAAAGCTTCAACTATACAGCAGCAAGTAAGGTGTTTCTATAATTATTTTTGAACTTCCTGCTTTGTTTTTTTTTGTTTTGGGGTTTGTTTGTTTTTTGGGCATTTTAACTGTATGATATTAGAACTGTGGAATACTGCCATGACCATGGGTGTGTGTATTTTCCACTTTTTATAGAGTTTATATTACCCAGAGTGTTCGCACTGGATATTATCAGAAGCAAGTGCCTATGTGTACATGCACACTAATGGCCTTGTAGGGCATATGGGTATCACAAATACATAATTATTATACAGATAGTGTCCACATGAAATACAGCTAGTTACAGAGAATGATTTTATGTGAATCTCTCTGGGGCCAGTTCAGTTTAGCAGAATACTGAAACAGGGAGTTATTGTTAGAAGTTGTAGTAATATGGTGTTTGCTTTCATTGCCAGGGAAACTAAAAGCTGAAAACCGATAACTTAAACAGATGTGAACTGAGACATGAAGTGATAAGTATGCTCTAACTACAGGACCAAGTTTTCCATAGTTATCTCATACATCTTACGCCAATTCTTGCTCCTACCTCCTTTAAAAAAAAAAAAAAGGACCAACAAGAACTGATTTTTGAGAGTGTAAATGTACATACAAACACATCTATGAAGCATGTCTATGAAGCAAATTAAATAAAAGCTTGTTTTACAAAGCCTGACAGGAATCCATATTTAATAAAATACAAATATAACACTTGGTAAAACAAAATTAGTGAAATTGTTTTCGTCACCCTCTACAACCAAAGAATGTATAGCTCCATGTCACTCAGCTGATATGGTGCAGTAAATCCTTGAAGGTAAAGGGGAGTTTATTAAACACCTAAAACTTGTCAAGTCCAAATGCCAGGCAAAGGAGACATATCATCTAAGGAAAGAAACTGTGGAAGAGGCTCACTTTTGCATAAAAATTTAGGCTTCTGCACAGTCTCAATCTCTGTAGAGAAAATTTAGTAATAAAGACACTTATTTAGAAGATGCTATTCCCTTCCATAGGACAAAAAACTGTAACAATTAATTGCATTCCGCTCTACATAAAAGGTGATATCTCACTGAATGGATTGCCCAATTAATTTTTTCCCCTTCAAATAAAGATCAGGGACAGAGTGGCAAGAGTGTGTATAAGAAAAATTATTGGCAGTTGCACTGTTTGGGAAGGGTCAACCAGTCTCTCTGCAGCCACTCTTCCTCCTTCCACCACTAAGGAACTATGTCCCCTTCTTCAAAAACATTCCCCTCTTCCTGTGGTGGATAACTCTGTATGATCAAGATGGTGATGGAAAACCCTGTTACTGTACTCTGATTTAGGGGTTGGAGGTGCTGAGAGAGCACTTTTACAGATCGATGTGGGAACAGCCTTTAAAAAGGGCATAGGACTAGGAGTCAGGAGACTTGAGTTCTATATTCTCAGTTCTGTGCTTTTGGACAATAAACTTACACACTCTCTGCCTCCGTTTCCCCAGTCCTACATTTCTATGATTCTATAAGGAAGATTTGATCCACCACTTGCCTAATAAAGACTATTTGTGAATATCAGTCACAGACTGATTGCATGTCCAACTGTATTTTTTACCCTGCTAATTACATGGCAACCAGAAGCATATTGTGGGACAGACCTCCCCCCCGCCCCAAACTCCTACAGCTGCAAGGCATCCTGACATTGAAGGTAATGCTTAGCACATCCCTGTGCATTTATACAAAATATGGTGGACTGATTGTCTGTTACAATTTGGGTCGCCTTTGGGGATATGCCTCGTAAGATCCTTAATATTTTCAGAACCACACTCCTCCAGAACACGAATATGCGAGGGAAGGTTTTATGAGGAAAGACCAAGTTCCTTGGGTGTGAAATCCCCTGGCAGAGGCTCTTGACTCCAAGCTTGACATAGATTCATAGATTCTAGGACTGGAAGGGACCTCGAGAGGTCATCGAGTCCAGTCCCCTGCCCGCATGGCAGGACCAAATACTGTCTAGACCATCCCTGATAGACATTTATCTAACCTATTCTTAAATATCTCCAGAGATGGAGATTCCACAACCTCCCTAGGCAATTTATTCCAGTGTTTAACCACCCTGACAGTTAGGAACTTTTTCCTAATGTCCAATCTAGACCTCCCTTGCTGCAGTTTAAACCCATTGTTTCTGGTTCTATCCTTAGAGGCTAAGGTGAACAAGTTCTCTCCCTCCTCCTTATGACACCCTTTTAGATACCTGAAAACTGCTATCATGTCCCCTCTCAGTCTTCTCTTTTCCAAACTAAACAAACCCAATTCTTTCAGCCTTCCTTCATAGGTCATGTTCTCAAGACCTTTAATCATTCTTGTTGCTCTTCTCTGGACCCTTTCCAATTTCTCCACATCTTTTTTGAAATGCGGCGCCCAGAACTGGACACAGTACTCCAGCTGAGGCCTAACCAGAGCAGAGTAGAGCAGAAGAATGACTTCTCATGTCTTGCTCACAACACACCTGTTAATACATCCCAGAATCGTGTTTGCTTTTTTTGCAACAGCATCACACTGTTGACTCATATTTAGCTTGTGGTCCACTATAACCCGTAGATCCCTTTCTGCCGTACTCCATCCTAGACAGTCTCTTCCCATTCTGTATGTGTGAAACTGATTTTTCCTTCCTAAGTGGAGCACTTTGCATTTGTCTTCGTTAAACTTCATCCTGTTTAAGTCAGACCATTTCTCCAATTTGTCCAGATCATTTTGAATTATGACCCTGTCCTCCAAAGCAGCTGCAATCCCTCCCAGTTTGGTATCATCCGCAAACTTAATAAGCGTACTTTCTATGCCAATATCTAAGTCGTTGATGAAGATATTGAACAGCGCCGGTCGCAAAACAAACCCCTGCGGAACCCCACTCGTTATGCCTTTCCAGCAGGATTGGGAACCATTAATAACAACTCTCTGAGTACGGTTATCCAGCCAGTTATGCACCCACCTTACAGTAGCCCCATCTGAATTGTATTTGCCTAGTTTATCGATAAGAATATCATGCGAGACTATATCAAATGCCTTACTAAAGTCTAGGTATACCACATCCACCGCTTCACCCTTATCCACAAGGCTCGTTATCCTATCAAAGAAAGCTATCAGATTGGTTTGACATGATTTGTTCTTCACAAATCCATGCTGGCTGTTCTCTATCACCTTACCACCTTCCAAGTGTTTGCAGATGATTTCCTTAATTACTTGCTCCATTATCTTCCCTGGCACAGAAGTTAAACTAACTGGTCTGTAGTTTCCTGGGTTGTTTTTATTTCCCTTTTTATAGATGGGCACTATATTTGCCCTTTTCCAGTCTTCTGGAATCTCTCCCGTCTCCCATGATTTTCCAAAGATAATAGCTAGAGGCTCAGATACCTCCTCTACTAGCTCCTTGAGTATTCTAGGATGCATTTCATCAGGCCCTGGTGACTTGCAGGCATCTAACTTTTCTAAGGCCTTGGCTACACTTACCAGCTAGTTCGACGGCTGGAAATCGAAGTTCTGGGTTCGACTTATCGCGTCTAGTCTGGACGCGATAAGTCGAACCCGGAAGTGCTTGCCGTCGACTGCGGTACTCCAGCTCGGCGAGAGGAGTACCGCGGAGTCGACGGGGGAGCCTGCCTGCCGCGTGTGGACCAAGGTAAGTTCGAACTAAGGTACTTCGACTTCAGCTACGTTATTCACGTAGCTGAAGTTGCGTACCTTAGTTCGAATTGGGGCGGGTAGTGTAGACCAAGCCTAAGTGATTTTTAACTTGTTCTTTTTTTATTTTATCTGCTAAACCTACCCCCTTCCCATTAGCATTCACTATGTTAGGCATTCCTTCAGACTTCTTGGTGAAGACCGAAACAAAGAAGTCATTAAGCATCTCTGCCATTTCCAAGTTTCCTGTTACTGTTTCTCCCTCTTCACTAAGCAGTGGGCCTACCCTGTCTTTGGTCTTCCCTCTTTCTTCTACATAACTGCCATCACTACAGTTTGGATGGAAGGTGCTTGGAAAGCCATGACTACTGCCAAGCATTTCACAAAGAGACACAGTAGATGCCAAATCAAAAAACAACACATGAAATTGGAGGTGCTATTTCCCCATGACAAACACAAGATATTTCTTATATGCACTGGAAATATCCCTATGTGCATGTTAATGTCCAAAAGGATCAGAGCACAGAGTCAGTTGCCTTCTTCTAGGAACATGTCTCCCACAGTAAATCTTTCCTTTATCTAACATACAAGAAGTCAGATTACATGGTCACAGTGGGCCCTTCTGGCTTTATATACGAATCTATGAGTAATACTGATATAGGTCACTGATATCTAGGATGGGTCAGATCTCTCTTGTCTTTCTGAATACAAAGTAGTTCTCTTCATAGTGTTAGAGGCTTGAAAGGTCTCTTTGCCAGGAGGAGCTAGTATCTTTTCCTGATAAGGAATCCAACACCATTCTTTGCTGGGATGGGGGTTTGTATGTGTACAGTCTGAGGATTTTCTGAAACCTGTGCTTGTAGTCCCTCTAAACAAGGCTCAGGACTCATGTCAGAGATGACCAAGGGCTACTTGGGTAAGAGTAGGAACACTTGGGCCAAGAGAAGGTTCTGGCAGCCTGAATACAAAGTAAATGCTGGTTTATGAAGTGGTGATTTTTCCTTTTGGCTCTTGTGGAAGGGGTATTATGGGCAGGCAACCTGGCAGAGAATTCAGGGATACCTTGATTTTCTGAATGCAATGAGGCCTCTGCCAGCTCCCCAAAGAAATTCTCCCTGGTGTAAAGGCAAATCCTCAAGCTTTTCCTGCCCCACGACAGAAATCACAACATCGCCATTACAGAAGACCCGATAAGTATGACCCTCAAGAAGTACATATTTCTTTTATACAGATTAAGGCACAGGCAGCTGTGTAAAGCATCTATTGTAACCTCCACCAGCTGGTTGAAAATAGGTTGCAAAGGAATGGCAACCTTATTGGATGAGGTTACTTGGCTAAGGTATCCATCATGCCACCTCTAGATTCCTGGACATGTTTCAACACAAGACCTGCTGCTTGGACCATTTCTGGAGAAATGTTAGATCCTCCCATGAGAAGTCAAAATCTCATTCCGCTGCAGTGAATGTATCTTGGAGTAGACAAACAAAAATAGATCTGTGACTAGGGTGTTTGATTTCAAAAGGGCTAACTTTAAAAAATTAAGGAAATTAGTTAGGGAAGTGGATTTGGACTGAAGAACTTGGGGGATCTAAAGGTGGAGGAGGCCTGGAATTACTTCAAGTCAAAGTTGCAGAAACTATCAGAAGCCTGCATCCCAAGAA
Organism: Trachemys scripta elegans; assembly: GCF_013100865.1. Classification (NCBI taxonomy): domain Eukaryota; kingdom Metazoa; phylum Chordata; order Testudines; family Emydidae; genus Trachemys; species Trachemys scripta. Next base: position 257,121,770 of record NC_048299.1, read on the forward strand.
AGGGGAAAAAATTCGTAGGCGGGAGTTGTAGACCAAGCTGGATGAGGAAGCATCTCAGAGAGTTGATTAAGAAAAAGCAGAAAGGAGTGGAAGATGGGAGTGATCAGCAAGGAAAGCTACCTTATTGAGGTCAGAACATGCAGGGATACAGTGAGAAAGGCCAAAAGCTATGTAGAGTTGGACCTTGCAAAGGGAATTAAAACCAATAGTAAAAGGTTCTATAGCCATATAAATAAGAAAACAAAGAAAGAAGAAGTGGGACCGCTAAACACTGAGGATATAGTGGAGGTTAAGAATAATCTAAGCATGGCCCAATATCTAAACAAATACTTTGCCTCAGTCTTTAATGAAGCTAATGAGGAGCTTAGGGATAATGGTAGGATGACAAATGGGAATGAGGATATGGAGGTAGATATTACCGCATCCGAGGTAGAAGCCAAACTCGAACAGCTTAATGGGACTAAATCGGGGGGGGCCCAGATAATCTTCATCCAAGAATATTAAAGGAACTGGCACATGAAATTGCAAGCCCATTAGCAAGAATTTTTTAATGAATCTGTAAACTCAGGGGTTGTACTGTATGATTGGAGAATTGCCAACATAGTTCCTATCTTTAAGAAAGGGGAAAAAAGTGATCCGGGCAACTACAGGCCTGTTAGTTTGACATCTGTATGTAGTATGCAAGGTTTTGGAAAAAATTTTGAAGGAGAAAGTAGTTAAGGACATTGAGGTCAACTGTAATTGGGACAAATTACAACATGGTTTTACAAAAGGTAGATCATGCCAAACCAACCTGATCTCCTCCTTTGAGAAGGTAACAGATTTCTTAGACAAAGGAAATGCAGTGGATCTAATTTACCTCAATTTCAGTAAGGCATTCAATATGGTTCCACACGGGGAATTATTAGCTAAATTGGAAAAGATGGGGATCAATATGAAAATTGAAAAGTGGATAAGGAACTGGTTAAAGGGGAGACTACAATGAGTCATACTGAAAGGTGAACTGTCAGACTGGAGAGAGGTTACTAGTGGAGTTCCTTAGGGGTCGGTTTTGGGACCAATCTTATTTAATCTTTTTATTACTGACCTTGGCACAAAAAGTGGGAATGTGCTAATAAAGTTTGCGGATGACGGTATTGGGAGGTATTGCCAATACAGAGAAGGAACGGGATATCATAGAGGAAGATCTGGATGACCTCTTAAACTGGAGTAATAGTAATAGGATGAAATTTAATAGTGAAAAGTGCAAGGTCATGCATTTAGGGATTAATAACAAGAACTGTTATAAGCTGAGGACGCATCAGTTGGAAGTAACAGAGGAGGAGAAGGACCTTGGAGTATTGGTTGATCACAGGATGACTATGAGCCACCAATGTGATATGGCCGTGAAAAAAGCTAATGCAGTCTTGGGATGCATCAGGCGAGGTATTTCCAGTAGAGAGAGTACCGTTATACAAGGCACTGGTGAGACCTCATCTGGAATACTGTGTGCAGTTCTGGTCTCTCATGTTTAAGAAGGATGAATTCAAACTGGAACAGGTGCAGAGAAGGGCTACTAGGATGAGTTGAGGAATGGAAAACCTGTCTTATGAAAAGAGACTCAAAGAGCTTGGCTTGTTTAGCCTAACCAAAAGAAGGCTGAGGGGAGATATGATTGCCCTCTACAAATATATTGGAGGAATAAATACCAGGGAGGGAGAGGAATTATTTAAGCTCAGTATCAATGTGGACACAAAAACAAATGGATATAAACTGGCCACCAGGAAGTTTAGACTTGAAATTAGATGAAGGTTTCTAACCATCAGAGGAGTGAAGTTCTGGAACAGCCTTCCAAGGGGAGTAGTGGGGGCAAAAGACACATCTGGCTTCAAGATTAAGCTTGATAAGTTTATGGAGGGGATGGTATAATGGGATAGCTTAATTTTGACAATTAATTAGTCTTTGACTATTAGCGGTAAATATGCCCAATAGCTTGTGATGGGATGTTAAATGGGGTGGGATCTGAGTTACTACAGAGAATTCTTTCCTGGGTGTCTGGCTGGTGAGTCTTGCCCACATGCTCAGGGTTTAGCTGATTGCCATATTTGGGGTCAGGAAGGAATTTTCCTCCAGGGCAGATTGGCAGAGGCCCTGGGGGTTTTTCGCCTTCCTCTGCAGCGTGTGGCACGGGTCACTTGCTGGAAGATTTTCTGCACCTTGAAGTCTTTAAACCATGATTTGAGGAGTTCAATGGCTCAGACACAGGTTTGATACAGGAGTGGGTGGGTGAGATTCTGTGGCCTGCATTGTGCAGGAGGTCAGACTAGATGATCATAATGGTCCCTTCTGACCTTAAAGTCTATGATTCTTATCTGAAAAGTAGTTTTCCAGCTCCTCCCAATTCAAACAATCCTTCATCCCCTTTACCTTCAGCTTGAACCTCCCCCAAATTATCTAGGCAAGGGCATCAACTCTGGGCTGCAAGTATCTCAAAAAATCCCTCCACTCCAAATGTGTTGAGTGCGCCAATTACTCCCAGCAGAGGGCGAGAAGATGGCCTCCGTCAGGGCAACCTTGGATGAAATTGGAAGAATTAGTGCCATGACAGGCAAAAGCACAGCTCCTACAGGCCTTTGCTGATCATGGTCAAGAGGGAACTCACAGGCAGGTTCCAGAGGCAGTGCTTCAGCTCAGATGGCAACTGAACAACCAATACTGGGTGTGGCTCACACACGGCCATTATGGGCCAAAGAAACCTTTAAAAACTTGGAGCCAGTTTGGTACTGGGAAGTCCAGACCAGGAAGTGAGAATCCTGGCAGCTCTTTGTGATGGAATGCAATTCCATCACACTTGTCTCTACAGAAAAAGAAGGATTACATATTGAAACCATCACACAATAGTCAATACATCCCATCTTCTACACCACAAAATAATTCTTTGTTTTCTTCATCAGCCCCGTAATCTAAACCTGTGATAAAATTATAATCAGCATTTCTTATACTATTGTCCAGGGGTATTTTGCGAAAAAAAATATTTACAACAGCTAAATGCTAGAAATCGTTAACTCATTTCTAACCTACAACAAAAATTACTAAATCAAAAAATTATTTTTAAACTCTATTGTATACTCTGTTAAAAAGCTCCAGAGACTTTATTATAGGAACTTACAGATTCATTTTTAAATTTTAAACCAAATAAAATCAGAATTTTAAGATTTTTTAAACCATTATACTGGAATCGGAAGGCTATTATAATGGGAGATGAAAATGGAAACCTAAGAGAGATCAAGAGAGAAGTGAAGCAAGGTTGTACATTTATAGTGACTGATGAAATTAATACCTTCTTGTGTTTCTTTGATTAAGAGGAATGGAAAATGAATAACACTCACTATGAAGATGACAAAGCTGTTGGATGATTCAGAAGAAGGTCTGAGTAAGTCAGTGGAGATTATATATGAATACGGCAAAGAAGATGGTCTAGAGAGGAATGTGGACAAGACAAAAAACTACAGTGGTTTGCAAGGATCACAGGAAAACAGGCAAGATTTCAGTAAATGACACAGCCATGTAGTGAGTGAGACATTATTGTTACATGGGAAGCATCATTACAGAAAATAGAAAATTGGACATTGAAGTCAGCACCTGAATAGCAAAAACAACAATATTCTGGAAGATTAAACATCTGATGAGAAGGGACATAAATCTGAAGACTAAATTCCAACTCTGAAAAACAGACTTACAGGGGTGAAACATGTACATTCAAACAAATCGATAATAAAGAAACTGCAGTCCTTCGAATTATGGTGTTTTAAAAGAATTTAGAAAAAATATGGACAGATTGTGTAACCAACAAAAAAAGTATTGGAGATTATGGGAACTCAGTAAAGACTAATTAGAGATCTTCTGAAAGAAAGATTCAATTTGCAGGGCATATTAGAGGTTCAGCAGGCAATGCATGTTTACACACTGGAATGGAAAGTTGATGGCAGAAGATGACAAGGCAGAAAAAGATCATGGATCGACAATATGGTATCCTGGGTGGATGAAAAGGACTATTCACCCACAAAGAGATTAGCAGAGGATCATATGGAATGGGCTGCCATGGTTGCAAACTTTCAGTAATAGAGATGCCACAGAAGAGAGGAGACAACCTGACACCGGGCTCTCAAACTCTCAGCAAACCTAATGCTACTTTTTAGCAAAATGGATACCATCAACACCAGGCTTAGTAAAGTCAACTGTAATTGAAAACTCTTTTCAAGCACTATATTCTTGTTTAGGAGTGTTTATCGTTTTTAACTGCATATTATTGGCTCAGCAGAACAGATGTGCTTTATTTTTTAATAAAATCATTCATATATTATATTTGACAAAAACAATGAAGCCAAAGATATTGTTCTATTTTGAGATCTATTTGGCAAATTTTGTAGGTGCTGAGCATTAGCTGGATCTACAAAGTGAAGAAACACACACTAACTACAAAGTTTACTAGGTACACGTTGAGTATGTAAATTATTTATTCTCTGAATTTAAACACTGTGTTTTTAGCATGTAGTTTTTGCTTCACTCAAAGCAGGACAGGAGGGATAAAATCTTGGCTCCATTAAAGTCAATGGCAAAACTCCCATTGATTGTAACAAGGCTGGGATTTCACTATGGTGTTAAAGTGCAGTTTAGGAACATGAATAAAGATACGTCGATTATTTTAACAAGTACTTACCTGCCAGCCAGACTGAGCAATTCGTGTTTATCTGCTACTGCCGATTTCTTTTCCAGCTCCCAAAGCATAACATTGATCAGGTACGAATTCTTAATTATAATGGGCACTTCTTCAAACATGTGCTCAAATGCAACATTTGCTTTTTTCAACCTGTGAAGCAAGTTTAGAACGTTTTTAACAACCGGGAACTTTGCTCCTTGGGGTCTCTATTCTTGTTCTAGCAACAGTCAGCTGGTGATTCCCTAGAGACCTAGATTTCCAGAGCTCCATTGCCAAGCAACACTCAAGCCTCTTTGGTAAGAGAGGCATTTGCATGAAAAAAACTTTACATTTATAAAGCCTTGTACAAACTAACCAAGTGAAAAAGTCCTCAAAAGTAAAGCAGATGCTTTAATCACTAATGAGTTATTTACAAGAATAAACCTCCAGCAAAAGACTACAAGGTTGACTCTGCCCCACGAGAGTCCTTTACTGTTTTCCTTACCATCAGTTTTTCTTAACTATAAGTGACTAGTCACCACACAGCTCTGCAATAAGTTCTAAATTCACAACTACTATGTTACGATGAAACACACTAATGTTTCTATAGAAAGCTGCATTCTCCAGAAACTGAACATATAACTTTAAATCATTTACATAATTAAAAAGAGGATGATGAAATATATTTAAATTCTAGTCAGAATAACAGAATAGAATTTTCTTATTTTTATAACAACATTTTACCTTACCTTTATTACCCCTCACTTTTAATTTTTAAACAGACAAAATAGACATGGATACCTTTCATCAGATCAACAAATAAAGGTACAATAGTTTGGGGGCACGTGTAATATGTGTGGCTCCATTAAGGCTGGAAACTAAACATTCACTTCCATTTTTTAGACTAAGAAGCAAACTACTGGAAATGTTATCTTTAGACATTGAGCAGTGAAATGGTTCAGTTTTTCTGAATGAAAGCTTTGCGTGGGTTTGTTTTTTGATGCTGAGCACTGAGATGATTAGGGGAAATATGTCATGCTAGCAGCTGCTTCAATTATAAGTGGTTACTCAATGGCAGGGTCAAACAAGCAGCATTGTTGTAACCAATCAAATAACAATTCACAAAACATTTTCTTGCAACAAAAATAGTAAAACTTGTTATTTGATTAGCATGTCTCAAGAACAGCTGTATTTTTAGAGGTCTCTTTATTTTTGGCCAAGAGATCGTTTATTATTGATAATGTGATAGTGCTAATAGGCCTCATTGTGCTAGGCAGCACAGAGTGAAAGGTCTGTTTTGGAAGCACAGTAAATATTCTGGAATAAAATTACTTCTATTCCAGAAGACAGTGTCCAAGGAATAGCTATAACAAATAGTTATTCCAGAATACCTATGCTGGTCAATTTTCCCCATGTAGACAAGGCCTTAAGAGATTGTTCCCTTTCTCTATTTCTTCGTGTATTTCTGCCCTTTTGCCATCACCTCAATGTATCTCTGCCTCTGTTCCCAGTTGCAGCTGTCTTCACAACACGCATCCCATGGCTGGAGTGATGGAATGCAGTACATCCTTTCAAAACATATGTTAATGTTGCTCCCCCAAGCCAACAGTAGAAGTGCTTGGAGCAACATCTTCATCATTTCTTAGTCATTGCATTTGAGTACACATGCATCACTGAATTTACATATCTGGTATCCACAGAAATTGACATTAATTGAAATCTCTTTTTAACCCTCCACCTCCTCCCCGCCCCAACTCCCTCTCCTCCCCCGCCCCCCAAAAGAAGGCTCATGAAGAGAGATCCTTTTAAAATACTTACGCTTCTGGAGAGAAATCTTTCTCTTTGCAAACTTCCATCAGTTTGGGAGTCAGTCTGTAAGCCTTTAGCGACAGAGACCCTTGGGCAGTCTTAATGGGATCTAAGACAAAGTATGGAGGAAGGACACAATTACAAAGATGATTTAAAAAGAGTCTTCCTCTACTTGAATATTTCTTCGGACGGTTTACGTTTTAGGAAAATTATTATATTGCATATTTATATTTAAAAACCTAAAAAAATCAGCACAACAGGGACTGTGGTGCCTGACTAGAAGTGTAGTAATGAGATATAAAATAGAACTGAACTACATGTAATGCATCTATTTACTCATCTAATGCAAATGTGGGACTTAAAGTTATTTGTATTTAAGAAAAGTGAAAAGTACTAATTCCGGTTTTATTTTCCTTAGCACAAACTACCCAAACAACTCGCATATGATGGCTGCCTCACTGAAATACAAAGGTTTCCCCCTCACAAAAAGGCAGCTCTACCTACTATGTAGTAAAATAAAAATATTTACTAAACCATAATCACTTAATACCAAAGTGAGATTTAGGATTAGTGATAGGCTAATTCATATTAGGCAAACTGTCTAATTGCTTGGGACAAAAAAATAATTGATGCATAAAAAGATTAGCTTCCTCTTGACATACTGTCTTGAGCTCAGTGGAATGTTTTCTAAACAAACTGTTAAATTCCTAGGACAGGGAAGCTTAACACTTGCACCATGATAGCAGCTAAGGTATGCCAATATTAGAATAAAAACTGTTAACATTCATGTTGTCTGAAATGTAACACATTCAAACTTTTAGCAATCGGTGATAAAATGAAAACCAAAATAGACTTGAACAAGTGGAAAATTCATCAAGGTCTGATGATGCAATGTTTCCAGCCAATATAAGTATACTTTAACAACTTGTTCTTTACTGTAATCCAATTGTTAACATACTGAAACAATTTTGGGGCAGCTCATAAGATTGATCGTATTCATTAGTATTTTTTCTGACAGATACTCAGGACGTTACATTTACTTCTCAGCTGGAAACTATATGCAAGTCTGCCAGATATGGCAAACTGTGAGTGTTCAGGGAGGGGGAGGCTATAAAGCTGTTAAATTGCCTACGGTTCTGATACAGCACAGAACATCTGGTCTGGAGAGCTTGAGGAAACACCATTAAATAGGCAGAAAATAAAAAAATCTTTGTGCTAAGAAACAGTCCAGGTTTTGTATGCTTCTGTCAGAGGTATAAAAAATTTGGCAATTTGTGTTATGATTGGTCAGTCACGTACAGAGCCAGACACTCTAGCAATCGGGGGTTTTTAGACATCTGGTCTAGTTCCACCAGTCCCTTCAACGACGGAGGGGAGATGGAGGAATAAAAATGAAGCAGCTACTCCAGCATTCCAAAACGTACACATCAGGGCTCTGATAGCAAGAAAAATAAACAGAGAGAAGGAAACCCTGTCTAGACTTAGCTGCTGCTGAGGCTGCTGCAGACACAGGGTTGGTATTTACTTGAAAAGGCCTGCCAGGCTACTCTTACAGGCAAAAGACAGAATACAAAAATAGTAGTAATAATATTAAGAGGGGAAAAGAATAATAAAGGAAACCTCATACTAACCGTAAATGAGAACTACAGACTCCTCAATTGCATGTTGGTAACTGAACTGGGAGTCCAGGAGGGCACGAGTGACAAAAGAGCCATAGTAAGTAGATTGGTACCAGCCAACATGAAGATGATCAATGTTTACGTGGCGAAGGCTTCGCATCATTTCCATCTGGTATTGAACTAGATGAAATAAAAAGAATGTTAAAGCGTAAACTTCTAAAACTTATTTCTCGAGAACACCTACAATTAAACCTGAGCAAGTTACATTTTTCACAACTATAAAATCAGATTGGTTTATCTCAGTCACTACTCAGCACAGATAATATTAAAAATTGGAACTTGTCGTACAAAGTCAGAATAAAACTATTTTGGTTAATCAGAATACTTTTCTCATTTAGAGTTCACTGCTAAGCTTATCAATGAACTATTACACAAGTTTATTGCATTCACTACTCTTGTTCATTTATGTAAAAAAATTCTGATATTGCGTGTCTCATAGCAAAAATAAATTTCTGTTCAACAGGAACATTCTGTTCAAGAGTAAAATTAGTGTAACAGTTCTTTAATAGTATCAAATATAAGTCTTATAAGATAATTTTGAAAACTATGACATGAGAAAGATTTATGGGAACCAAAAGAAAAAAAAAACAGTCTATGTTAAATGTAAATATGAGATAATACTGAAACAGTTGTACATGTGTAGGAATACACACAGTAATTGTGTCCCCCATTTGGAGCCACCTACAGGCAGTTGTTTGCATTAATCTTTAATTTTTTACACTTTTTTAATATATGGTACATTACTTTAGAAAGTAGAGAAAAACAACCATTTTGTCAGGATTATTATACTAAGAAAAAACAGTTACCTTTTCGAGCGTGCCCCCACAATGGGTGGGGGAACACCCGCTAGTTCATAACAGGAACAAATGCACAAAGTGATCCAATTGGAAAGCTGCTGAGTGGAAATCAGCTGGCCCCTGGCATGCTCAGACGGGGCGACAAACAGTTGCGAGAACTTTCTGAACGGCTTAGTCCGCTCGAGGTAGAAAGCCAGAGCCAGCCGCACGTCGAGCGTGTGGAGGCAGTGTTCCTCACTGGATGTGTGAGGGTTGGGGCAGAGGACCGGTAGAAAGATGTCCTGACCCACGTGGTAGGCAGAGACCACCTTCAGGAGAAACGTGGGGTGTGGGCGGAGCTGGACCTTGTCCTTATGAAAAACCATGTACGGCGGTTCGGAGGTCAGGGCCCTGAGCTCTGAGACTCGCCTGGCCGACATGACAGCAACCAGGAAGGCCACCTTCCATGAGAGGTGAGACCAGGAGCACGTGGCTAGTGGTTCAAACGGGGGCCCCATGAGACAAACCAACACCAGGTTTAGGTCCCACTGTGGAACCGGGGGTCTAGAATACGGGAAAAGATGGTCTAGACCCTTAAGGAACTGGCCAGTCATAGTATGGGAAAACACCGTGTGTCCTTGCACCGGCGGATGGCAGGCCGATATGGCCGCCAGGTTCACCTTGACAGACGAGGGTGCCATGCCCTGGGCCCTCAGTGGAGGAGGTAATCAAGGATAAGCTGGATCAGGGCGGCCACCGGAGAGACCCCCTTGTCTGCCGCCCACCTAGAAAACCAGGACCACTTTGACAAATAAGCGCGGAGAGTGGAGGGCCGTCTACTTTCGAGGAGGACACGCTGAACTTGCTTTGAGCACATCCTTTTCTCTCTACCTAACCATTGAGCAGCCATGCCGTAAGGTGAAGAGCTGCTAGGTTGGAATGGAGGAGGTGGCCCTGGTCCTGTGAGAGCAGGTCTGGGCGGAGCGGCAACGGTCATGGCAGAGCTACCACCAGGCCCGTGAGGGTCCCGTACCAATACTGCCTGGGCCACGCCGGGGCAATCGGGACGACTCGGGCCTTGTCCGACTTTATCTTCTCCAGGACCCTGCTGATTAGAGGGAATAGGGGGAAGGCATAGCGAAGCCAGCCTGACCAGGACAGGAGAAAGGCATTGGAGATAGCGCCCCTCCCCAGGGCCCCTTAGGAGCAGAACCAGGGGCATCGCCGGTTCTGCTGAGTCGCGAATAGGTCCACCTGGGGAGTTCCCCACCTTCGGAAGAGCCGGTGGGCCACTTCCAGGTGGAAGGACCACTTGTGTTGCGAGGAGAAGTCCCTGCTCAAGCGATCTGCCCTCTCGTTGTGGGCACCCGGTAAGTGGAAGGCCTTCAGGTGGATGTCGTGGGCTAAACAGCACAGCCTGAGGGCTTCGAGGCAGAGGGCAGAGGAGCAGGCCCCACCTTGCCTGTGGATATAGAACATCGAGGCCTCGTTGTCTGTTGGAAACCTGACCACCTTCCCCTCCAGGTGCGAGCGGAAGGCCACACATGCCAGCCGCACTGCTCTCAGCTCTTTGACGTTTATGTGTATGTTCAGGTCCTGAGCCAACCACAGGCCTTGGGTCTGAAAGCTCCCCACGTGGGCCCCCCAACCCAGGTCCGATGCATCGGACACCAGCTCCAGCGACAGGGCCCTGTCCCTGAAAGGGACCCCTTGGAGCATGCTGTTCGGGGTGGACCACCATCGCAGGAAGGTAATCACAGCGTCCAGCACGGTGAGGACCTTGTCCATCCTGTCTGTGGCCTGAGAGAAATTTGAGGCCAACCAGAGCTGGAGGGGCCTCATCCTGAGTCTGGTGTGACAGACCACATACGTGCACGCCGACATATGATCCAAGAGCTGCAGGCAAAACTTGGCCATTGTCACCGGGAACCTTATGACCAAGTCGATGAAACCTTTCAGGGTCTCAAACTTGTCAGGCAGGAGGGAGGCCTTAGCTGACATTGCGTCCAGGAGTGCCCCGATAAACTCCTGACAGAGTTTATGCGCTGGACCGGGACTAATGTGGACTTGGTGTTGTTTACTAGTAGGCCCAAGGCGGTGCATGTGGACAGGAGGAGCACCACATGATCCCTCATCTGCGACCGGGAGGTGCCCTTGACGAGCCAATCGTCCAGATTGGGAAATATCTGTACCCCCCGCCGTCTGATGTAGGTCGCTATTACCGACATGCATTTTGTAAACACTCTGGGAGCAGTGGACAGCCCAAATGGGAGGACCGTAAATTGGTTATGATTTTGTCCCACCACGAAACACAGGAAGCGCCTGTGCCCCTCGAATATGTGGATGTGGAAGTACACATCCTGTAGATCCAGGGCAGTGTACCAGTCCCTGGGATCCGGGGGGTGGGGTGGGGGGGATGATGGAGGCCAAGAAGACCATGCGGAACTTGAGCTTCACCATGTGCTGGTTCAGACCCTGTAGGTCCAGTATGGGCCTGAGACCCCCTTTGGCCTTCGGTATAAAGAACAGGAGTAGTACCCCTTGCCCATGAACTCCTCGGGCACCACCTCTATCACTCCTAGTCGTAGGAGCCGCCCCACCTCCTGCTCAAGCAGCACTTTGTGCGAGGGGTCCCCCAAGGGGGATGGGGGCAAGGGGGAGGAGGTAAACTGGAGGGTGTAACCCCGGGAGATGGTGTTGAGGACCCATCGGTCCGATGTGAGCTGAGACCATTCCTGAAGGAAAGCACACAACTGGTTGGAGAAGGGAAGCTTTATTGGGGTGGCTCCCTGGTGAGGACTGGCGGGTTGCCCCCGAGCGTCCCGTCAAAAATCACCTTTTCCCCGCCTGCTTGCCCTTCGAGGGTCCAGGCTGGGGGGGGTCGTGCGGGAGTCCTTCATGCCATGCAGCCTTGTATTTCCTCTGCGAATAGAGCTTTCCCATCAAATGGGAGATCCTGCTTGGAGGATTGTGCCTTGCTAGAGAGCCCGGAGAGCAGAAGCCATGACGCCTGTCTCATGGTCACCGCAGAGGCCATGGAACGTGCGGCCGTGTCCGCAGCATCTGAGGCAGCCTGCAGGGAAGCCCGAGCTGCTGTTGCCTCTTCCTCCACCAGCACCCTGAACTCCTTATCGCGTTCCTGGAGGGAGACCTCAAATTTAGGCAGGGAGCCCCACAGATTAAATTAGTACCGACCCAAGAGGGGCTGATGGTTTTCCACTTGTAATTGTAAGCTCAAAGACTAATAAATTTTTCTTCCGAAAGAGTCCAGTCTCCGAGAGTCTTTGTTCTTTGGGGTCGGGGCTGGCTGACCCTGTTGTTCCCTGTGGTTGACCACCAGGGAGTTGGGTGCCGGGTGGGTGTATAGGTACTCTTGCCCTTTAGTGGGTACAAAGTACTTGTATTCTGCCTTTTTTGATATAGGGGCTGAGGCCAGTGTTTGCCACAGGGCATTTGAAATTTTAGCCACCCCTTCATGGAGCAGCAAGGCCACCCTACCCGGTGCCGATGGGGACAACACATTGAACAGGGAGTCCGAGGGCTCCTCCATCTCCTCTGCTTGGAGGTGAAGGCTTGCTGCCATGCTCTTTAAGAGCTCTTGGTGGGCCCTGAAGTCCTCCTGCGGGATGGAGGGAGGCGGGGCTGCAGTCGGCTCCTCAGGGCAGGGCGAAGAGGCCGGTGCAGTGCTTTGGGCGTCGGCTGGCACCTGAAGATCTACCACTTGGTCGGACTCAGGGCATGGTACTGAGGACGAGCATCCCACTGACTCTTTTGTCGGGGGTCTGGAGAGGGAGGCCGACGGTGCTTCCGAAGCTCCGGCCACTGAGTGAGCTCCCACCGGGGGCTGCGCCAGAGGCCACGGTGCCCACTGGTACCACTGGGCCAGCCATGATGCTCGGTGCCACTGCACCTGTTGTGGGGCCGGCTGCCCGGGTTGACTGGTCTGGCCTGTCGAAGGACGGCTACAAATGGAGACCAGGCTGGCGTAGGATCCGCTACTATCTCTCGACTCGGAGAACCAGCAGTGGCGGGATCTGCGACTGTCACTAGACCGCAATCTCAACATGGAGGACCAGTACTGAGGGTAATAGCTGCTCTGCGAATAGCCTCGATGGGCAGACCTGCGACGGCAAGGCAACGCCCGAGGCTGCGGTGCCTTGACGGCGACTTGGAGCAGGAGCCTGAGCAAGAACGGCGTCGACAACTGTGCCATGACCGACTGCAGTACCCTCTCTGAGACAAGAACCGACGATATGTCCGCTCTCTGAGGAGGACCGGTGCTGCGAGTCCCAGACGGACGGAACCCAGCCCGAGAGTCTGGTTGGCGTCGAGGGCGATCCACGTGGACCCTGCCCCGAGCGGACGCTGGGTGGTGATTGACATCGGGAACGTTCCCTCGACCAAGACCGGTACCGAGCCAGGGGCGACTGTGGAGATCCCAGCAGCGGCTTGCCTCTGGAGAGTGGTCCGATATTGGCGGTGCTCCAGGCACCAGCATGGACAAGATGTCCCAGGCTGCCTGGAGGGCTTCGGACGTGGATAGCATCCGGACATCCAGAGAGGCCTGTTCCGAAGGGGCTGGGCTACTCCGCTCTACGTGTGTGGGAATCAAGAACTGCCCGACATGGGCCTAGCCTCTGTCCCAGACTTCCCTCGGTGCCGTTGCGCAGAGGGAGTCTTCTTGGCCCTCTTGGTATGCCCCATGGATGGGGAGTGGTGCTGACTGGTCGATGGCACTGGGATTGCCGCGTACCGACACCGCGGTGCCCGGTACCAGCTCGGAGCAGCGTGCTGGGGTCAGGGTCAGCGCCGACTCCATCAGAATGGCTCGGAGCCTAATGTCCCTTTCTCTTGTGATCCGAGGCTTAAACAATTTGCAAATCTTGCACCTCTCGCTGATATGGGTTTCTCCCAAGCAGCACAAACAGTCTGTGTGTGGGTCGCTTCTTGGCGTAGAATGCTGACAAGAACCGCACAACTTAAATCCCAGGGCTCGCTAACGAACTACAGGTACCAAATGAACGAACAGTTCTGGGGACGAGCTGCAGCAAAGCTGGAGCAGAGCAGTTCTGATGCACCTTCACTGGCGGCAAGAAGGAACTGAGGGTGGCGGAAGCACAGAGCTCCCCTTATACCGCGCCAGGCAGGCGCCACTCCAGGGGTCGTGGGGGCACTAATCCCTATGGGTACTGCTAGGGGAAAAACTTCCAGCACCGGTGCACGTGGCGAGCATGTACACCTATTGTGGCATACACATGAGCAATCACTCGAAGAAGAATTGCGTTGTATTGTAGCCAATGAGTAAATTCTTTCCATTAAGTGTCTCATTTAAGCAGACTGCCTTTATGTAATACAATCTTATTAAGCAATGTTTAATGTGGTGCAATCTATCTTTCTAATTACAAAAAAGTGTATAATGGATTATCATTTCATCACAATTCAGATGTTTTGAACAGATAACTGAGGGCTTGTCTACATTTAAATGGCTACAGGTGCATCACTATATCCCTTCAGTGTAGACTCTACCTACGCTGACAGAAGGGGTTTCTCCCGTTGGTAGAGATAATCCACCTCCCCAAGAGACGAAAGCATTCTTCTGTCAATCTACCACTGACGGTACTGGGAGTTAGATCGGAATACATCTCTCAGGGGGTGTGGATTTTTCACACCACTGTATGCCAATGTAAGCTCCCAATGCAGACCAGCCCTGAGCCACAGTAGCAATTTAAAATCAACAGTTTTAGATTTCAGTGAAATAATCAAATGAACTGATACTAATAGTCAATCAATAGGCACATTCTTAAAAATTATGTTTGCGGGCTGTAGAAGTTGCAAAATTCAGTTCACTCCAGTTTCATTTTTTTTAAACCAACAAGCTCTTATGCACATGCAGAAATATAACAGCCATAGCATAAGGTAGCTACATAATTAGCAAGAGTAGAGGATAACTTTCAAAATGTACCGCTAAGTCTTCAGACATAAATCTGTGTCTGAAGGGAGGGAGGGAAATAAACTCATCCATGTTGGCTAAAGATATTAGTACACATTTCTCAGGAGTGAACAAATATTCTTCCAACTTGCCAGACAGCAAGCAAACTGTAAATTCCAAAGCCTGCTTATAGATGCCCTGTGGCCAAAAGATCATCTGCCACACCTTCCCACTCTTTATAATTACCGTATATACTTGTTCATAAGCCAAATTTTTTAGTAAAAAAAGGGAAGCATCAGAGAAGGGGGTCGGCTTATGAATGGGTATAGAGAGGGAGAGGTGAGACACGGCCCCTCCCCCCCAACAGAGGGGGCAAGGAGAGGCAGTACAGCCAGCAGAGCCAGAAGGGAAGAGGTGGGGCCAGAGTCTCTCCGCTTCTGGCCCTTCACAAGCATGAGTAAATATGTCCCATACTCTTCAGTGCAAACCTGGAAGGTAATTGGTGATTATGTGGAGAGAACAATGCTTCCAGGAGAAGTTTTCAAACTCTGCCTTTTTAGAAACAACAGTCAGCAATGTGTACTTTGAAAAGAGGGATGTAAATAATGGCTTTTAGCAGAAGGTAGGTGTGACAGATATAGCAATTTCCTGCAATAAACTTGTGAGACCTTATTGAATGAAGTTTAGGTATCTTTGGGGTCCACTGTATTGAATACAAAGTATATTAATTATTGTGTGCCAGTATTGTGTGTAATCTCTCTAGGGGAGTGATGTGATGTAAGCTCGGGAGTTCAAAAGACTTTAATGAAAATGTGCCAAACAAGAATGGAATTTTGGGACAATAAAAGTGTGTAATGGTTTTCCTGGGGAGTACCCAAGAAGAGATCATGCAAATTTCCCATCTCCCGTTATGCAAAAACCCAGTATTTTTAAGCTATGCCCTGAGGAATAGGTCATTGCTGATTACCTGGTCCCAAAGACTGAAGATCAAAGGCCTGAGCTATATAGAGAAACAGCTGAAACTGCCTAATCAGGGTTCTGGTTCTGAGACAGTTATGAATTTGTAAACACAGGGAAAATCCAGTTCTGGGTTTTGAAAGACTAACACCTATCACAGAACCCAAATTAGGAGTTGGGGGTGACCTCTGGTAGGCTTTTTAACATGCATGCAGCTTCTTTTATTGTGTTTAATATGTTTTCTCTAACGTTTTCACCATAAGAATAAATGTGCTTTCTCAGAAAGAGTTGTGTGGTAATTTATAACTGCGGGGAATACACTGGTCATAGCCTCGGGTGAGAAAGCAAAGTGCCGATGCGGGCCTTTTCGTCTATCACAAAGCAGACAGGGATCAGTGCAGCTTTAGAGAACCCACAATCAGAAGGGAGTGAGATGTGAGTCTTCACCCAAGAGTGGTGACGGTTAGGAGCTGGGAGCCTGTAGTGGGTGCCCTTGGTGGATCAGGGAGGGGGAAAACAGATGCAGTTATCCTAAAACTGTGACAGTAGGAAAAGTAAAAGCATCCACTGACAGCTGTCTACATCTGCAAATCACCACTTCCCGATTTCACTATTTTTAGCAGATAAATAATAATGGAGGAAACATGTATGCTGCATAGAAAAGTCTCAAAGGATTGATAAAGTATCTGTCTCTGAAAAATAACTACAAAAGTAAAAATCAATTAGGGGGAAAGGTCCCTATCAGAAAGAAAAAGTAACTTTTTACCAAGCACAGAGAAAAGCATGTTTGAACATTTAGCAACAAAAATGTCAGGTTGCACAACTACATAATAAATAACCCCCAAATTGATTGTGCTGGTATAATCAGCACTATTTCTTCACATTGTTTCCATCATTCTGTAAAGCATCACTTCCTTAACTAAGTTAACCATGGACCAGCTAGCCCTCAGATCTGTTAAGAATCTGGGCAAGTCACTCAGCTGCACTGGTCAGGTGTTCATACTTTAGAACCAAATTATTTGGGTGTATGGGGGGGGGGGGGGAGGATGTTCCACTTCTTCCCAAACCAGACTGCAAATATGCCTTTTACTTATAATCATATTATTAGTTTTAGAGTGAAAAGAGTTAACTGACTTCTGAAATATGACTTTCTGGGGTACAGACACAGACAACTGGATTAAGTTACCCGTTTCACTGAAACATAACGTACATATTGTTAAAGAAATTTAAATCAGTTAAGAAGCTTTGTCAGCATGAAGTACACAAAAACTGACTGTTCGGCATTATTGTGTTTGTGCTGTACTGAAGTACTACATGCTGGATTAAGAGTGTATGATCACGGTCTCCTGGGACCCTCACAAAAATTTGATGTATATCTCATGAGGCGCTCTCAGTGAGCAAGATTTCAAACAACAGAAAGTCTGCTCTTGCTGAGTGATCAGGAACTAAAGACATTATTTATCTTCTCTCCATCCTTTCACACACCCATCTTTTTCTAAAGTTTGTAAAAAGAAATTTCTGTAAGGAAGCAAGAAAAGGTACTACTGGTTACTTTTTGACTGAGGCACAGCAACCAATGAAGAACACTTATTAGAACACAAAAAGAGAAAGTACAAGACCATACTCGCAAGGAGGTCCTTGAGACTGACTGGTGGTTCTGACTGAGCTACAGGGTGATAACTAATTCCTTGATTCCAAGTTAAAGAAAGCTCTAACTACTGGAAAAAAGTATTACAGATAAATGTTTTTGCAGGATTAAACTAGAATTTAATAATTTGGTTATTTTTTAAATACTGTTTAAAAAAACCACTCTCCATCACCGGGCCACCTTTCACCCAAGAATCACTTTACAACATTTATCACAATATAACATCCATTAGGTCAGTATGACCTCCACTTTACAGATTGGGAAACAGAGGTTAAATAACTTGTCCAAGCTCATATAGTGAATCAACGGTAAATCTGAGAAGAGAATCCTGATCTCCTGATTCTCAGTCTCATGCTGTAGCAGTTAAAACCATATTCCCTCCTATGTATCACAAAATACCTTCAAGTCATTTATGACTAAACTTAAAAATAGGGTATGAATGGGTCAAGTCAATTGGTCTGGTAGCCTTCCCCCCCCATTTTAAGAGAGTCCAAATGGCTATTTTAAAATACAAAGATCTTTATCCTGACCTATCTACAGTGCTCCATAGGGGTTGGCATAGTCTTGTTAAATTCACATTTTTCTTGGAAAAGCAGCATATTATACCACGCTCATCACCGTAATATCTGAGCACCTAGAAAACAAGATGAACAATTCATCTGATGGCAACTACAATTACAGGCCTCAATTTTGAGAAGTGACTAGCAAGTTTGAATGTGCCTGTTTGAGTGTTCATTCTGACAGGTTTTACAAACCTGAGCACTTCTCCACACAAAAAATCAGACTCTTAAAGTGTCTCAAATTGGGCACACAGAATCTTTGGACATTTTTGAAAATGTAGGTCTACTTTTATTTACATTCATGTTCATTCAAATCACCAGTGAAAGGGTATGATAAACACCACTCTACACATGGAGAAAATTCAAATTAAAGACTTATTTTGCACTAAAACCCACTAATACCTTTATAACCTTTATTCCAATTTTTACAATTATTCCACCCTTACAAAGGCAAATAATTGTTCAATTTAAATTAACTCTTGCCTTTAAAAAAATAATTTTATTACCTATCTTGAAAGAGAGAGAGAGAGATTGCTAAGGAATGGTTTACACTACAGAATTAGGTTGACGCAAGGCAGTTTATGTTGACCTAACTATATAAGTGTCTACACTAAAATTTCGCTCCTGCCCATGTAACTGCCCCGGGATGTCGACTTAACTCCACCTCCATGAGAGGCAGAGCATCAATGTTGATGTAGTTAGGTCAACGCAGTGTCAGTATAGACACCGCATTGCTTACATTGACTGTTACTGGCTTTCAGAAGCATTCCCACAATTCCCCACACAGACAGTACAGTTGATACTACCACTTCTGGTGAGGACAAACATTGCTGATACAAACAGCAAAGTGTGGACACGCAAAAGTGATTTAATTACTCTGGCAGCTGTATGCCAACATAACTTAGGTCAACCATTTTCTTCTGTACACATGCCCTAAATTGCATCATATCCCAATAAATAATTGAGGTATGTATTATATCCTTATCTAAATCTGCTTGCCAGTGTTCAGGGTACGCTACGTGATGTGTGGTGTTTCAAAGTTTGAGACAAGACTACCTTATGGACTTTTCATTCAGTGATAAAGTTCGCTCTGGCAAATGCCCATCCAAAGCCAAATTTATCTAGTAGCACGGAGATGGACTGAAAAGGGAAGTTAGTTACCCTTTGTTCTTCGAGATATGTGATCCCTATCTGTGTTTCATTGTGGATACACATGGACTCCATTCAACTAAGACCAGTGAATTCTTGCAAGTAGTGTCCATGCCTGCACCCTCGCTCTCCTTGTACTCTACACAGAGGGGATAAGGGGTGGTTAGACCAACTGCCTCTCCAGTTCCTTCTCTTCCTGCAAATCAGAAAGATCCAAAGCACAAGAAAAGAAGGGTGGGTAGTGGAATACAGATAAGGACCACGCATCTCAAAGAACTCCAGTTACAAAAGGTAACTAACTTCCCTTTCTTCATCGAGTGCTGGTCCCTATATGTATTCCAGTGTGAGTGACTGACAAGCAGTACTCAGAAAGAAGGAAGGTGTGAGGATAGAAGTGGAATGGCGGCTTGTGGAACTGCTGTCCTCAAAGGAGACATCATCAATGAAGCCACTTACAGAATCTCTGGGAAGAAACAGTTTGTCCTCTAACTCGTTCAGCTATGGCAACAAACAGTCCAGGTGACTTTCTGATCTGTTTTGTTCTCTGCAGTTAAAATGCCAATGCTTGCATTGAGGGAATAAAGTCTGTTCTCTTTGCTGAAAGCATCATGCCTCAGGAAGAATACAGGTAAGTGGATAGTCTGATTTATGTGAAATTCCGAAACTATCTTAGAATCTCGGTGCAGTTATAGAGAGACTGTCTTTATGGAATATTATCTATTGTGGGTCTGCCATTAGGGCTCCAGGTTCACCTACTCATCTAGATTAAATGATGGCAATGAAGAAAGTGACTTTTATTGACAGGTGAAACAATGAACATATAGCTAGGGGTGAGAAGAGTGGCTAAGTGAATGCCCAAAGTACTAAGTTATGGTCCGAAGGACAGACTTGCTTCATTACCAGTGGAAAGGTTCTTAGTAAACTTCTTAAGAACCTAGACCATGGCTAGATGAGTAGAGAGAGTAGCTGTCCATTGGTGCGTGACACACAATGACTGCCACCAGGTGAAGCCAAGCAAACTACAGGAAAGGCCCACTGTCTTAAGGTAAGGAGATAATCCAAGATAGCAGGAATACCCACTGTTTCTGAAGTACTTTGACTTGGCTAGATAACATTTTTTGGTGGAGTTCTTCCTGCTATTATTGAGAACGGCTTGCACAATTTTGGACCAGGAATATTCTAGGTCTGACGCCCATCCAAATACCAAACTGTGAAGTGAAGAGCATCTGGGTTGGGATGCCTGACCCTGCCAGTCTCTTAAGTAAAGAGATCTGGGAAGGGTTGAATGCTGATAGTTGAACATGTTGACATTTTTAGGAGATCTGGGAACCAGAACTATCATGATGAAGATGACCTGTGCTCAGTCCTGTTGAATTTTCTGAAGACGCATGGGTAGCAAGGACAGGAGGAAAAGCATAGTTCAAGTGTTCCGTCCAAGACAGTAGGAGAGCATCACTTCTGGAGTACTGACCTTGAGCTCCCATGGAGCATCAGATGTTGTACTTCCTGTTCACCTTGGAGGTGAACACGCCCAGGTGGGGGTCCCTCAAAGTGAAGGTGCTATTCATCACTAAATTGTATAATTCCAACTCAGGATCCACCACGAAGTGCCTGCTGAGGTTGTCCATCAATTAATTCTGGACTCCTGGAAGGTACACTGCCAACAGAGTGATTTGGTTTCTGACACACCAGTTCCATAAACTGTCTGCTTCTACATACAGTGGAATAGATCTTGCCCTTCCCAGCTTCTTTATGAAGAATATGGTTGTTATTTTGTCTGACATTACTGGGGAGAGAGAGGGAATATTACTCTGTATTACAACACAGACCCTGGTGTTGTGCCTATAGGTCCCCTGGACACCAACAGGGCCAGTATGACGGGTCAAAAGTGGGTTGCAGTGGTCCCCAGGGCATGGGGTACAACCAAGTCCTCAGGGGGATGTCCCAGCTTGGGTGAACAAGGCTGGGACCAGTAAATTCTCAATCTCCTGTCCGGATTAATCTTTCTCGGGGAGGTGTTCCTCCATTACATCTGATTACCCAATGCCAAAAAGATCAGATCCAATTCAGTTAGCCATATTGTTGGTGCTGTTGACTGAATGTCACAACTAGAACATGGGATGGGGAATGGACTTCTCTCAGAGCCTGCAACTCCTGCTGGGGTTAAAATCTCCCTGCCGAGAATTTGTCCTGACAACAGGGGAGATTGTGGATGTAGGAAAACAAAAATGTTCTCCACTTCCCCCGTGGGAGTGTGGGGTCCTGTCTGCCCAACCTATCAGAGTCGATGAGGAGAGGTCCCTGGTCAGCAGATCTATACAGGATCACAGCAGTACCACTGGTGAATAAGGCTCCTATCTACTGCTCTTCACCTGTACCGGCATGTGACCCTGGCAGACCAGGTGCCAGTTCAAGCAAAAGCCCCTAGGCCTCAACTGAACATGGACAAATGCACAGAAGAAAATCAGTCTGGCTCACCTGTATGTTAATATAGTTAAACAGGTATTAGATTTATAAAAATGTGTTTAGACTTATGAAATGCTTGTAAGTTGCTGCATTATTAATCTAATTTATAACATCTATACCCCAATGTTATGTTATATTGAATGCTTGCACCGAAAAACTTTGTAACCATGTAACTCAAACAGGAAAGAAGCATTAACTAATGTCAAATGCTGGCTTTCTACAGAAAGTGTTAGGTCCTGCCCACCAAGGCAGCCCACTGAAATCTAATGAGCCATTGTGAAACAAAGACTTTGTTAACTGCATTCGTCCCCACACCTAATGAAGAGGAGATGTACATGAACTCATCCCATCAGCTTGAACTCTGGGAGAAGGCGTTAAAATCCCTAACAAGAAGATTCTGTCTCTCTATGTTGTTTGGACTTTGGAGAGGGCAAGTTTTCTAAGCATAACCAAGGAATTCCCAATTGCTCAGCCTGGGTTAACCCTAAAGAACATACAGAGCTTGCTTATTACAGAAGCTTCTACCATCTTTTGGAACCTAAGACTAACTCATTAGTGTGTGTGTGTTTACCTACTTTAACCTTGTAAACGACTCATTTCTTTTTCTTAGTTAATCTTTAGTTAGTTTATTAGAGGATTGACAACAAGCATTGACTTGGGTGAAAGATCTAAGGTGCAACTGACCTGGGTTAAGTGATTTGTCCTTTGGGACTGGGAGTAACTGGAATGTTGTTGTGATTTTTGGTGTAAGGGACCATCTATCACAAAGGTAAGCTTGCCTGGGTGGTAAAATAGATTAGAGTACACAAGGGGGCTATCTGTGTCCATGGTAAGGCTGCTATAGCGCCTGAGGAGTTTACAGTTGATGAAATCTAAGTATACAACTCACAACCAATTTGGAGTTTTCACCCTGTTTCTTAACAGTCTGTCCTGAGGTTGGTACTCTCACTCTTGAGTAGGGTTACCATATTTCCACAAACAAAAAAGAGGACACTGGGGGGGGGGGGGGGGCCCCCCCCCCGCCC